>NC_041336.1:35169567-35469567 GCF_004354835.1 Perca flavescens
TGTATACAAAAGTTGAATGGACAATCTGATGTTATATCTATTCTAGTGATATGAATATAGCCCAAGAAATGCTGCTTCTCCATTATCCCTGGCATTAAAGTAACTTTGAGTATGATGCATTAATAGATTTCTTTGTATTTTACAGCCTCCACCGGAAAAGTTCTCCTGCTACAGTATTTGATTTGAACGGCTAATGTAAGGTAAATCTAAAACCCTAGCTACATCTCATTCTTAGTTTTAAGTTGACTTTTATACATATACGAAAATATAGTTCAGATGAGGTTTGATTTATTTCTGTCTCTATTTTCCAGATTTAAAAAAAGATTAAATTACCTTGTGACCTTGTGTTCTTTTCTCTCTCCTTCCCTTTCCTTTCTCCTCTTCTCTTCTCTCCTCTCCCCTCCTCTTTCTTCCACTCTCCTCTCCTTGTTTCTCTCTTCTCCTCTGCTCTCCTCTCCCATTTTCTCTCTTGTCCTCTGTCCTCGCCTCTCTGCGTGCTACATGCACATCTGTATTATTCAGTGTTTCCAATAATGAGAGACAGGAAATAAAGTTCAGGAATCACTAGAGTTGTGCATAAGGTCCATAAGGCCTGATTTACTACAGTTTGTTTGTGCGTGTAAAAGAGTGCAAACATCAGCTGTTATCGTTACTGTGGAACAAGAATATTTTCAGAATCAGAAAAATATATTTCAAACTGAATATTCACAAGACACCAAATTCTGCAGCAGACAGTACTACAAGAGTTTGAAAAGGGGTTGGAATAAGTAAAGCTTATATGTTTCCAGACCCCAACAACACAAATGCATACACAAAAGAGACAAATACCAACAACATCATCATCATATAGGATGCACTCTCTAGTTCCCTGCTACCCCTTTCCTCCTCAATTTCCTCCTTTTTGTATGATTCAAAGACTAAATTTCTAAACTTAGTGAAATTATTTCAAATGTTAAGGATCGATAGGTATTGAAATATTGATATTTTTGACACTAGTCTGTAAGTTGAATAAAGTTATAAAAAATGATGCTGTACTTTGCACCTGAACATGGATTCACTTATATTTTACAGAATATCAGCAGAGAGGAAGCTCAAGAGGACCAGGCTGAGTAAGTCCTGAGGATCTGAAGATGAAGTTGCATCCAAATCTGATGTGTCGATTATTATTGAAGGGACTGAGGTACTTGACAACTGTGGAAGTGTTGCAAAGGCCTGTCTCCTGCTCATAGGCATCATTTATGCCATGAACTTGAGTTCTCCCCCCAAAAACGAAGTACACTTTTGAAATTTTTAAAAGCTAAACAAAGCTTATAGCTTTAGTGTATGTTTGACCCATGAGTTGTCCTTTCATAAAGGGCGCTAAAAGAAAAATACGGCACAGTTGTTTATGCGGCTATTTGTCTATTTTCTTATTTTTCTCTCGTTTTAATGATGTAGTTTTAATTTTAACTTGTTGCACTGTATTAAACATGTGGCCATGTAGAGTGGCTAAGTTTTGGGGACAAAAGAAAAGAAGTTAGATCAGCATTTTCAAGTTAAACAAGAAGTTCTCAACTGGTGGGTCGTGGGGCCATTTTCAATGGGTCACAGATGTGAGTGTGGGCATGAAAAGAGTGAGGGGCGAAATATCGCACTTTTTAGTGTCAAAATGCTCTGCTTTTTGTAGGATATTACTCATGATACATGTTTAGAACCTCAGGGCAAAACACTGTTCTTTAAGATGAAACGTTTAAAGATGAAACCAATATAAGCATGTCTTTTAAGATGCACTGAAGGTTCCTGAAGCATATCAAATGTTTTTTTTCCGAGAGTTTAAGGTTAAAAAGCCTATCCAAAAGATAGGCTACGTATGCTCTATGCAAATAGTTCCTGAACTTTTCCTTGTGCCTTTAACAAGCTACCTCAAACCTATTTTAGCCACCCTTAGATACAATTTCTGTCATCATCTACTCACCCTGATGCCGATAGAAGGACTGAAGTTTGGTCAACATTCATGCTCTTCTCTCATGTTTGTTTCTCACAAAACTGCAGTGAACGGCAACTTGGCTTCAAACATCCAAAAAATGTCATGAATCAAAAAAAATTCTCCATACTGCTCATCAGAATCAGAAATAGGCCTACTTTAATAATTCCAGGGGGAAATTATTATTGTTACAAACTCCAAATATACAAACATATATTATTCAGACAACATATATATTAAAAACAAATATACAGAAGTATTTACATCTGAACTAGAGGTTTTGAAAAAAAACATAACAAAATTGTATTTTGGCTGTGTTTGCTACGTTTTGCTTCCTCTGTTGAACACGGATGGGCTGGCTGGAAGTTAGTAGTGTGGAAGTTTGTGTGCAGCGTTGGAAGGGGCACGCATGGGAAGAGCAGCAGAGCAAACAAAGCTGAAAACACAAGTTTGTAATGTGTTTTTACAAATGTCTTGGCATGTGTGAGCTACAGGACACTTGGATTACCTCAGACAAGCAGTATGGAGACATTTTATTGATTATTGATGTATTTTGGACGTTTAAAACTAAGATGCCGCTCACTGCAGTTGAGTGGAAAAAATATCTCTCTAACTCGCAGAAGAACACAGATGTTAACAAAACTTTACCAATCTTATTGACAAAGGCATGAGTAAATAACAAAAAATTCATCTTAGGGTGAACTATACATTGTTGTAGTTTTGCCATGCAAACTTGCTGGAAAATGTTTCATTGAAAAAAATATTTTTCACTTAAAAATAAATGGGTTGTGTAATGGGAAAATTACATTTAAGCAAACTCTGAAAACTCTTCCCCCTGCTGCAAAGGAAACTTCCAGTACAAACATGGCGACGAGGATGGGGATCATGTGCGGGGGTCAGATAAAAGAGACTCCGTGGTTGACTGAGGACTCGGGATCCGAGATCCAACGATCTTCGCCTCTACCTCGCCCAAAAAGCATTCAGAGAGAGAGGATCAGAAACCACGGAGGCCTCTACTGACCCAACACTGATCTATTAAGACGGAAGCAATTCCACGCAGCAGGGTAAGATCACACTCTAATTTAAATTAAATTAAGAGTAATTTGAATTGGCTGTAGTAAACTTCCAGAAACAAATACTGACGTTGAATACTGAGATAGAATACCCACTGTGGGGTTGTTTGTATTAATTTTGGGTAGGTCTAGTCTTTTATGTTTGTGTAAATACATAGGCCTAATTGTGATCAGTCCAGCAGTATTTTTGCACCATTAAACTGATCCACGCACGGGTGTGACTTTGCTTTGTAGATTTTCGGGGGACAAATCTAATTAGGTTTTGAAGTAAATCTAATAAACAGTTTTTCAGAAACTGTTACGTTTTTTTGTGCTTGAGTTTTTCCGAAATAAGATAGAAACCCGGCCTTACAGTAACGATTGTAAGTAGGATAGAAGTACTTCTTCACAGTAAAATGGGTAACGGATCAGGCAGATTCGGCTCACACGTCCCTACGGGAACCGTGGTGGATGACATGGTGCGAAAATACGGCTCAAAAAGCCTGGGGTGTCTGCAGTATTGGTCCAAAACTTTTTTCCTGAAAATGGGTCTTTTAGCACGTACAAACTCAAACTGTTAAGACAAGAATTAGAGGAACAAGAAAAAAAACTGAGAAAGAGACAAAATTAAGACGAGTGATTTAGAACAAGTGGAGAAAAATAAGGAGTGTTTTAACTTATGGATAAAAGAATCTAAAAGTATGATTCAGGGAAAGAATGCAACAACACACATACACCAATCCTCATCAGTTTTCTGAAGCTTTCTCTAAAAATCAGGAAGACAAGTTGGAAAAATGGAGGGACGAAGAGGACACAGACTCAACTATCGGACAGGACCGACAAAATCAGTCACACCTGCATCGGGTGGAAAGACCAACGAGTACGTGAGAAAACCATGTATGAAGCGTTTGTCTGCATGTTACAACAGGCTGGTGGGCAACATATGCGCGGACCCGAAAAAGGCCGAAGGACGTGGTCGAGCCAGAAGGTGCCGAGGCGGGTACCGTGGGCAAAATAATGAGCCCTACAACCGAGACCAGTGTTTGTACTGCAAGGACTTTGGACATTGGGTATGTAATTCCCCGAAGAAAAAGCTAAAAACACCTCAGACAAAGAACAACACTAGTCCCTCTGTTTGACTGAGTCCAAAAGCTGAGTAAGTAAGGTACTGCTAAAAAAACACACACACACTCGCTTCATGCAATGAAGAAATGCTTGGCACTGATACACTGTTTTTTGTTTTTGCTATTTAGGGACAATTGATAGGTTAGAAAGTTCTGAAAAAGAATCTAATCAGTTAAACCATTATAGTAGGTTAATTTTCTGAAACCTAGAAGGAAATGCCTACTACTGAGGGTAAAGTCAAAGGGTTCCACTCACATAACTTGATTATTAGAGCTAAAGATTTGACACTGAAGTGCAGTGGTCATTCTATTTGGTCAATTGGGAATACAGGTTAAACAGTAAAAGAACAATTTTCTGTTCCTTTCTCATATACATGGGAAACTTTTTTTTTGGTGTCTGATTTATGTCCACTTATTTTGCTCAGGTAGTGATTTAATGTGCACTTTTAACATTGGCTTAACCTCAACACCTGATGGATTGAGAATTTCTCGTAATGATGCATCTAACAAAACCACATTTGTTAATCACAGTATGGCTAAAATGACCTCACTGAGGCGGCGTCTGTAATCAGCCCTTCCTCTGACTGCATGAAACCTGACAACTTGCATTACACAGCTCATGTTACTACAGGGCCTGATGAAGAAATGCTCAAAACGGTTCTTTAGAGACATAATGACAGTTTGACAACCTCACATCTGATTTGGACTGATATGGACTGTGTTGTAGCTTGACTGACAACCAATATAGTTTTTTAAAGTGCCCAGCTTGTGTTTTTTCTACATCTCTCAAGGCTGCATCTGCTTTTTCCTTCCTCAAGAGAGTTTTTTGGTACAGTGCTGTTTTCATGTAAAATGAACAGAATAGCAGCTTTTTCAGTTTAGTGTTAATGATTAGGATTTTTTTTTACTTGAGCCTGTCACGTAAAAATGCCTGTACACGTTCTTCAGGTCACTGTAAGACTTTTTGCTGCCGAAGCTAATGAAGCGTTTGTGAATATGAAACTGGCTTCCCCGACGCTGGGACCGCCAGATCCCTAAAAACAGTTTATGCAGACCGTTGATAAGCACAAGAGCTGCGTGACTCTGTGTTGCTGCAACACCACGATGACAAACTCCGTCCGGTTGCAAATTTCTCTGCTAAACTTGATTCTGCCGCTCAAAGCATTAAATACGCCCTGTTCCACATTCTGTGTCACACATTTTGTGGGAACAGAAGAAAACTCTGTGGCCAGGTACCTTAGATATTACTACTCTGTTCGATTGCAAAATGTCACTCTAACAGATGCACTGTTCTTAACCCTGATTTTCTTCTCCACACACCAGTTGACAGAGAGAAACAATGGTGTTGCAGAGCTACAGGTGGTACCATGACCTGACCTCTCTGACACACCTCTCACTAACCCCGATTTCATTTTTTTTAGGTTAACAGTTCTTCTTCCAGAAACTCTAGCAGTGGCCTAACCGTGTGGGCATCTCTGTTGTAGGTGTTTCTGATGCTATCTGATTTGGACTTCTGCCATCTCATCTCTCAGTACAAGCAGTAGAGCTCATTCTTCCTAACAGAAAGCTATCCAGCTTTTTCTTTCCTAAATTTTGCAAAGTTGACACATGGGTTAAAACCAGGTGTAAAAAGTATGATTAGGATGATGGAAATACAATTGAGGGAAAAACAGTTGTTTCACAATGGTGAAGCAACATTGGTTCATAAATGATTTCTTTTTGGATCAAAACTACTGTCAGCTAGTGTACTACTAGTGTGCTACTTTTTGAGATTTTGTTTACAGCAACTCCACACATTGGACTTGGGTAAAGATGCACCCACCAGACACACCACTGTGTGAGGACCAACTGGTAACGTATTATGTATTATGTAAAAGGCACAAATTCCTGATGACATGCTAACAACCACAATGAGAGCAGTAGAGACACTCAGTGAGGTGATTGGTTAACCCTCACTGTAGACTAAGCTTACAGAGCAGCAAGGCCATAGCAACACACACACCCAGAGGTAAGAGAAAAACAGGAGTTGTGCATGTAGAGTTCAGCAATGATTTTGATATAGTTTGTCATGAATTATAAGAATGTGATATGTTTCCCATATCATGTAACAAATTTGATAAATAGAGGTCAAATTGGAAGTACTTAGGTTTGTTCTATAGGCCTAAAAACTTTAATTTGTAATGATTTTTAGAACTACCAGACAGCGAGTAGTATAACTTTGGGTTGCAAACTAAAGATAAAAAGAAAATAAACAACATAATTTTTGTTTAATACTTATTTTATTGGTTATATTGAAACCAATACAGGTGAGATTTCAGCCTAAAAACAGTTAATTTAATATTGTACTCTAGTGAGTTTTTTTTTTCAGTAAAACTGCATTAAAGACTTTGTTTGTATTTTGATTTGCTATATCACAAATAGGTTAAAACTAAATTAATTGATGTTGACGTTGAAAACACTTTGGTGATTTTCTTTTAAAAGAAATGATTTATTGAATTTTGTGTTGCTTTTATTCAGGTTTTGCTGTGTAACACAGGACAGTGTTAATGGCTAAACCACTGAACAGATTTATATGTGCTGCGTTTTTTTGAGTCATGAGCTTGTCATGCCTCAAATAGAAGGGATATATTAGCAATAATAAATAGGGTGTTTAATGAATGGGGTGTTCACATAATGTTTTTTAATTTAAAAACTATTCTAAAGAAAATTGAGTTTTGTTTTGATTGACTTTCACTATTTACTGAAACACAACCCTTAAAGTAATCTAAAAGAGAACAATTACAAAAGCAGTGTTTCCTTTTTAGCACAATTTGTATGGATTTTATAGAGTTAAACCAGCATGAGGGAAAGAAATGCGGTTTTATAATTATTGATACATGATACTTATTTTTACTTTTAAGATAAGTATTCAGTTGGTGTGTCAGGAAATGTACGTTTCATTGTTCGAATCTGAATTGGATTGATGAAAATTTTATAGAAATAACTTTGGCTTTAGGTAAAGTCTGACATAAAACATCTGTAAACTATTTTTGGGTAAATACAGGCATAAATGATCCATTCAAAGACTTCCTAGAAACCTGGTTTGAAAAGGGGAATACCTTAATTTGTATTTTTCTAGTCTTTTGCACTTGCTGCATCTTTCCTGGTGACCTGTGTAAGTTGTGTAAGTGCTGAGATGGGGTTTGAAACCATGATGATTAAATGTATCAACAACTTGGAGATATGATTAAGACTAAATATCTAAATGAAAATGTTTAATGTTGATGTGACTGCTTAATGATGTACATTATGAGTAATGTACTGAGACAATGGTATACACATATTCATTTAATATTTACTCTCATATTTATATGTTTACACAAAAAGTAAAATATAATATAAGTTAAAGATAACTCTTATAAACAGTAAAAGATAATACTTTTATACCATAAAGATAATAATATATAATATACTAGTATACTTTATTAACAAAAGGGATAACAATTCAGTCAGGAAAAGCTTAGAGGAAACAAGAGCTTTAGAGAGAAGTGCACTGGATGACAGTCTATGAGAGACTGGCTCAGGTTACAGCAGGCGTGTCCAGCGAGGAGGAGTCTGCCACAAGGCCTTGTGTCTCTGAGCTTTCAGCACACCAACATAAAAACTTGAATTGACTCAAATGCCTAAAAGTTTAGAAAAAAGCTAAAAGTACTTTTGAATTAAGACAATAGGTTTCCTATTGATGGATTGTATAGGAGTTAAATTTAACAGTTACTTTCAATCGGAAGTCAATTATATTTGACCTACTTCTTGCTTTTATCTGAGGGAATTTCCCCACTGGGGGCTAAATAAAATCTTTATTATGTCATATAGGTGATAAACAAACAGTTGGTGATAAACAAACAGTTGGATAAAGGTACAAGGTCACCCCAAAACTATCTCATGTTTTCCCATGCCAGTTAAGATGTAACTGGGGGGTGAAAGTCATACAGGGAGGAGGAGGTGAGATGACTCCAAGATGTCTCTTGTATTTCTCTGATTGTCTTCATGTGTATCAGATTGCCTGTCAAAATTGTAGCGTCATAATAATCTAAGTGCGTGTGTGCTGTCACTCTGAAGATGCATATAAGCCTAGTGTTCTTGTTCACTCATTTGAGAAACTGACTCCACACTGGGCTGCGGCCTTTTGTGAAATCATGTTGATCCTATTTGCAAATATATATATATATGTTTTAAATAAAATACAAAAACCCAATTTGGTTTTAGTCTCAGTCTGTCTTATTTGTTTCAATACACTAAACTCTGAAAACTCTTCCCCCTGCTGCAAAGGAAACTTCCACTACAGTTGTTAAATTAAACAGTTGCCTCATTTTTTTTAAGTCCTTGTTTCAATAAACAAAAACATTAAGGACAAATTTAGGCAATTTAAACTGCAGAAAAATTATGTAAAATGTTGTGTAAATGTTACTTAAATATAGTCCATGAATAAAAGTTAGAATACAGTAAGTATTTAAAAATTACCTTGAAAAGCCATTGGATTTAGGTGAGATTTTTAAGTTTGAACAGTCAGAGTTTAGTAAAACTTACAAAGAATGAGAGAGTAAAATTCAATAACCATATTAATAAACATCAGTAAATTACCTGAGGTTTGCTAGTAAAAGAAAATTATATCTGCAAGTAAAGTTTACTTGATGATTGCCCTTGTAGAATTTACTTACAATTTCTAAGTGCAAAAACTTTCCTAAGTTTTCCCAAGTAAATAACACTCAACATTTTTTTCAGTGTAGGGAGTGAGGAGTTGCGGTGTTCACTTAGACCCTTGGGGGAGGGTGTATGTCTACAGACACGGCACTCCTCCTTTTATCTGTTTCTCTTCATATTTGTCCGATTCATCCATTTTCCTTGGATTGGGGTGGCACCTAAATCATAGTTGCAGCTGACGTGGTCTTGCTTGACGCCCTGCTATGCCCCGCAATGCCCTACTATGCCATGCCACACTCTACTACGCCTTGCTGTGCCCTACTATGCTCCGCAACGCCCTGCTGTGCCCTACTACACCCCACAACGCCCTGCTATGCCCTACTATGCCCCGCATAGCCCGCTACACCCTGAACTGCTACAAATATTATTTCTAGTCAAAGTTCCACTATCTTTATTGTTACTATAACTGTCACTGTTCATGATTCCAACTACTATAATTATTATTAATGATATTTCTCTATATCTGTATATCTGTATTAGTGTCTGTGTCCAAACCGGCAGTGACAGATGCCGCCCACAAAGAGCCTGGGTCTGTCCGAGGTTTCTGCCTAAGGAAGTTTTTCCTCACCACTCAAGGTTTCTGCATAAAGGAAGTTTTTCCTCGCTACTGTTGCACCAAATGCTTGCTTGTGGAAAATTGTTCGGTCTTTGTACATTATAGAGTGTGGTCTTGACCTACTACTAGAATCAAGGAGGGATCGCCAAGGAGCTATGAGATAGGATATACAAGAGCAGTCTTCCCAGAAGCCGTGGAGCTGAAAGTCGTTGCTGCAGCTGACAAATTCATGTGACGTTTCAGAGGAAAGTACGTATCATCCCTCTAAAAACATATTTCCTCGTTTCCTCTCTCCTTCCATTATTTCCTTTGACTCTTCCATGCTTCCTCAGTGGGACAGACTAAGACGCTAGGAAGGGAAGCAAATGGAGGAGCCGGGAATGCAATTAAGGGAAGTGAGATGTATCTTCTGTCTCTGCCTCTCTTTTTCTCTCTTTCTTTGTGTCTCTCTCTCTCTCAACTCAACCAGCCATCTGCTTTGACCAACCGGTCAAAGCCATCTGCTTTAGGGCTGCAGCTATCGATTATTTTAGTAATCAAGTATTCTACTGATTATTCCATTCATTCCAACATACCCCTACTCTGACATTGTCGTCTAATTGTCAGAGTGGCGGCACTACCATTGTTTTCAAATGTCCCACCAATCCGACAATTTTTGTTTCCATTAGGGTTAGGTTTAGGGGTTAGGGTTAAGGAATAGCAGCATGTCAGAATAGCGGCATGTAAACGATTAATCGAGTAATCGGATAAGAAATACTTTTGTTTTATTGAAGAGCAATAATATCCAATAGTTTGGTTTAATTTTTGGAAAAAGCAACATTATACAATACAAGTATAGCTAGCTGATCGTTGATCAGCTGTTTCTCCGATGAAAGAGAGAGAGAGAGAGAGAGAGAGAGAGAGAGAGAGAGAGAAAAGGGTGCACAACAATCAGCTGTTTTTCCAAAGGGATAGTCAACAAGTCAGGTCTTTAGATCAAATTGTGGTCACCACTACGTATTTTCTTGTCTTTATTTTTGGTAGTTCTTGTGTTTGGTGTAGTTTCATCTTCCATACGACTCTATGATTTACTTTTGTCGATTCCGCTTCATGGAATGGAGGATTAAGTTAGACTTCTTCTGTTGAGATGCTGAAGCATTGACGTTGTGCTATTATTGTGGTAAGCTAGTTCGGTTTTGCAGTAGACACACTGTAGAGAGTTTTTTGAAAGTATTCACATTCATTACTCAAGTAGAAGTATAGATACTAGGGTTTGAAAAGACTTCTGTAGAAGTTGAAGTATCAACTCAAGCTTTTTACTCAAGTAAAAGTACTGGTTTCAAAACTACTTAAAGTATAAAAGTAATGTAAGGGAAAAAAATGCCATTAAGGACAAAAGCTTAACCGCCCCACAGGGGCCTAATAGTGCACTACCCCACCTCCACAAAAAAACATTTTTCTAAAGGCCATAAGGACTATTATGTTATATTAAAATCATACCTGCAAACTCAGAAGGGCTGAAAAATGTGACATCTCTCTCTCTCTCTCTCTCTCTTTCTCTCTCCATTTAAAAAAGGAGCACCTTGTTCAATTGTATTTGTCTGTTCAAAAATATAAAACAATAAAAAGTTGATCTAAAAAAATGGAGCAATAACACGCTTGCGTGTCGCGTGAAAAATAGGCGTCGGTTCTATTTCTAGCAGCCACTCGTTTTCGTCTGTAAGCTGTAACCTGTAACCTGTCAAAATGGGAGCCAAAATATAAACGGACGTGCCACGCAGCTGACACGCTCGCGCAACGCATCCAGTATGTGACCGGCCTTACAGCTGCCTTTTGACTGGGAGCCATTTCTTCAGCCTCTGTGAGTGTTGGTAAACCCCCTCCTGTATTTTGGGCTTCAGAGTTTTTTCTTTTTGCTTAAATGGAGGTTGAATTGTCCATTAAGGGGGAATTTGGAGACTTGCATGTCATGCATTGCAAGGGCATTTAATGTTACTTTTAAATACAATATTAAATAAATATAAATCGTTAAGGGCTCAATCTTCATTTCAATTTAGATTCAGAGCAAATTTTTGCCCGACTAGTTGTGCACCATAACAAAAAAAAATATCAGGAAACTGTTTTTCATACTGTAATTATGCGACACTGTCTTGCAGAATTTGACCGTTTTGCCGACTTTAAGACTCAGAATTCCCCACAGAAGCAGAGTTTTTTTTAATATTCAGGCTGTGAAACAGTCGGTTGGGTGGCAGCTGCTTTTAAAAATGTAATGTTTGTTTTTCATGACTTGCTAAATTCTCGATGGCTAAGAAACTTTTTTTTGCTGACTTTTTAGGGTTTTATGTCGACCAGACTGTATGGGAGAAAGCTATATGAGACATGCAATAATACAAAGTTAATAGACTTTTTTTTTAAATAATCTATGAAATCTCTGATATATTTAAAAAAAAATGAAATAAATTAATTTAGAAACACAATACTATAGAAATACTACAAATTATTTTGTTTAAGTGTAATATTTCAAGCAGCTCTGTTGAAACTATAGTGGACGAGCGCAAGTTCTAGTCTCCACAGCACCTGCTAGCTGCAAACGATGCAAAACAGTAACGAGATATGACCCGAGTTACCTCAAATTTCAGGATTCAGTCGGAGCAGGATAGAGGAAGTACAGCGTGGCTGTGGCTGTCGACAATAAATATTTTTTTTAGGAATAACGTCTTGGCATGTGTGAGCTACAGGACACTTGGATTACCTCAGACAAGCAGTATGGAGACATTTTATTGATTATTGATGTATTTTGGACGTTTAAAACTAAGATGCCGCTCACTGCAGTTGAGTGGAAAAAATATCTCTCTAACTTGCAGAAGAACACAGATGTTAACAAAACTTTACCAATCTTATTGACAAAGGCATGAGTAAATAACAAAAAATTCATCTTAGGGTGAACTATACATTGAAAAAAATATTTTTCACTTAAAAATAAATGGGTTGTGTAATGGGAAAATTACATTTAAGCAAACTCTGAAAACTCTTCCCCCTGCTGCAAAGGAAACTTCCAGTACAAACATGGCGACGAGGATGGGGATCATGTGCGGGGGTCAGATAAAAGAGACTCCGTGGTTGACTGAGGACTCGGGATCCGAGATCCAACGATCTTCGCCTCTACCTCGCCCAAAAAGCATTCAGAGAGAGAGGATCAGAAACCACGGAGGCCTCTACTGACCCAACACTGATCTATTAAGACGGAAGCAATTCCACGCAGCAGGGTAAGATCACACTCTAATTTAAATTAAATTAAGAGTAATTTGAATTGGCTGTAGTAAACTTCCAGAAACAAATACTGACGTTGAATACTGAGATAGAATACCCACTGTGGGGTTGTTTGTATTAATTTTGGGTAGGTCTAGTCTTTTATGTTTGTGTAAATACATAGGCCTAATTGTGATCAGTCCAGCAGTATTTTTGCACCATAAAACTGATCCACGCATGGGTGTGACTTTGCTTTGTAGATTTTCGGGGGACAAATCTAATTAGGTTTTGAAGTAAATCTAATAAACAGTTTTTCAGAAACTGTTACGTTTTTTTGTGCTTGAGTTTTTCCGAAATAAGATAGAAACCCGGCCTTACAGTGACGATTGTAAGTAGGATAGAAGTACTTCTTCACAGTAAAATGGGTAACGGATCAGGCAGATTCGGCTCACACGTCCCTACGGGAACCGTGGTGGATGACATGGTGCGAAAATACGGCTCAAAAAGCCTGGGGTGTCTGCAGTATTGGTCCAAAACTTTTTTCCTGAAAATGGGTCTTTTAGCACGTACAAACTCAAACTGTTAAGACAAGAATTAGAGGAACAAGAAAAAAAAAACTGAGAAAGAGACAAAATTAAGACAGTGATTTAGAACAAGTGGAGAAAAATAAGGAGTGTTTTAACTTATGGATAAAAGAATCTAAAAGTATGATTCAGGAAAAAGAATGCAACAACACACATACACCAATCCTCATCAGTTTTCTGAAGCTTTCTCTAAAAATCAGGAAGACAAGTTGGAAAAATGGAGGGACGAAGAGGACACAGACTCAACTATCGGACAGGACCGACAAAATCAGTCACACCTGCATCGGGTGGAAAGACCAACGAGTACGTGAGAAAACCATGTATGAAGCGTTTGTCTGCATGTTACAACAGGCTGGTGGGCAACATATGCGCGGACCCGAAAAAGGCCGAAGGACGTGGTCGAGCCAGAAGGTGCCGAGGCGGGTACCGTGGGCAAAATAATGAGCCCTACAACCGAGACCAGTGTTTGTACTGCAAGGACTTTGGACATTGGGTATGTAATTCCCCGAAGAAAAAGCTAAAAACACCTCAGACAAAGAACAACACTAGTCCCTCTGTTTGACTGAGTCCAAAAGCTGAGTAAGTAAGGTACTGCTAAAAAAAACACACACACACTCGCTTCATGCAATGAAGAAATGCTTGGCACTGATACACTGTTTTTTGTTTTTGCTATTTAGGGACAATTGATAGGTTAGAAAGTTCTGAAAAAAGAATCTAATCAGTTAAACCATTATAGTAGGTTAATTTTCTGAAACCTAGAAGGAAATGCCTACTACTGAGGGTAAAGTCAAAAGGGTTCCACTCACATAACTTGATTATTAGAGCTAAAGATTTGACACTGAAGTGCAGTGGTCATTCTATTTGGTCAATTGGGAATACAGGTTAAACAGTAAAAGAACAATTTTCTGTTCCTTTCTCATATACATGGGAAACTTTTTTTTTGGTGTCTGATTTATGTCCACTTATTTTGCTCAGGTAGTGATTTAATGTGCACTTTTAACATTGGCTTAACCTCAACACCTGATGGATTGAGAATTTCTCGTAATGATGCATCTAACAAAACCACATTTGTTAATCACAGTATGGCTAAAATGACCTCACTGAGGCGGCGTCTGTAATCAGCCCTTCCTCTGACTGCATGAAACCTGACAACTTGCATTACACAGCTCATGTTACTACAGGGCCTGATGAAGAAATGCTCAAAACGGTTCTTTAGAGACATAATGACAGTTTGACAACCTCACATCTGATTTGGACTGATATGGACTGTGTTGTAGCTTGACTGACAACCAATATAGTTTTTTAAAGTGCCCAGCTTGTGTTTTTTCTACATCTCTCAAGGCTGCATCTGCTTTTTCCTTCCTCAAGAGAGTTTTTTGGTACAGTGCTGTTTTCATGTAAAATGAACAGAATAGCAGCTTTTTCAGTTTAGTGTTAATGATTAGGATTTTTTTTTACTTGAGCCTGTCACGTAAAAATGCCTGTACACGTTCTTCAGGTCACTGTAAGACTTTTTGCTGCCGAAGCTAATGAAGCGTTTGTGAATATGAAACTGGCTTCCCCGACGCTGGGACCGCCAGATCCCTAAAAACAGTTTATGCAGACCGTTGATAAGCACAAGAGCTGCGTGACTCTGTGTTGCTGCAACACCACGATGACAAACTCCGTCCGGTTGCAAATTTCTCTGCTAAACTTGATTCTGCCGCTCAAAGCATTAAATACGCCCTGTTCCACATTCTGTGTCACACATTTTGTGGGAACAGAAGAAAACTCTGTGGCCAGGTACCTTAGATATTACTACTCTGTTCGATTGCAAAATGTCACTCTAACAGATGCACTGTTCTTAACCCTGATTTTCTTCTCCACACACCAGTTGACAGAGAGAAACAATGGTGTTGCAGAGCTACAGGTGGTACCATGACCTGACCTCTCTGACACACCTCTCACTAACCCCGATTTCATTTTTTTTTTAGGTTAAGTTCTTCTTCCAGAAACTCTAGCAGTGGCCTAACCGTGTGGGCATCTCTGTTGTAGGTGTTTCTGATGCTATCTGATTTGGACTTCTGCCATCTCATCTCTCAGTACAAGCAGTAGAGCTCATTCTTCCTAACAGAAAGCTATCCAGCTTTTTCTTTCCTAAATTTTGCAAAGTTGACACATGGGTTAAAACCAGGTGTAAAAAGTATGATTAGGATGATGGAAATACAATTGAGGGAAAAACAGTTGTTTCACAATGGTGAAGCAACATTGGTTCATAAATGATTTCTTTTTGGATCAAAACTACTGTCAGCTAGTGTACTACTAGTGTGCTACTTTTTGAGATTTTGTTTACAGCAACTCCACACATTGGACTTGGGTAAAGATGCACCCACCAGACACACCACTGTGTGAGGACCAACTGGTAACGTATTATGTATTATGTAAAAGGCACAAATTCCTGATGACATGCTAACAACCACAATGAGAGCAGTAGAGCCACTCAGTGAGGTGATTGGTTAACCCTCACTGTAGACTAAGCTTACAGAGCAGCAAGGCCATAGCAACACACACACCCAGAGGTAAGAGAAAAACAGGAGTTGTGCATGTAGAGTTCAGCAATGATTTTGATATAGTTTGTCATGAATTATAAGAATGTGATATGTTTCCCATATCATGTAACAAATTGGATAAATAGAGGTCAAATTGGAAGTACTTAGGTTTGTTCTATAGGCCTAAAAACTTTAATTTGTAATGATTTTTAGAACTACCAGACAGCGAGTAGTATAACTTTGGGTTGCAAACTAAAGATAAAAAGAAAATAAACAACATAATTTTTGTTTAATACTTATTTTATTGGTTATATTGAAACCAATACAGGTGAGATTTCAGCCTAAAAACAGTTAATTTAATATTGTACTCTAGTGAGTTTTTTTTTCAGTAAAACTGCATTAAAGACTTTGTTTGTATTTTGATTTGCTATATCACAAATAGGTTAAAACTAAATTAATTGATGTTGACGTTGAAAACACTTTGGTGATTTTCTTTTAAAAGAAATGATTTATTGAATTTTGTGTTGCTTTTATTCAGGTTTTGCTGTGTAACACAGGACAGTGTTAATGGCTAAACCACTGAACAGATTTATATGTGCTGCGTTTTTTTGAGTCATGAGCTTGTCATGCCTCAAATAGAAGGGATATATTAGCAATAATAAATAGGGTGTTTAATGAATGGGGTGTTCACATAATGTTTTTTAATTTAAAAACTATTCTAAAGAAAATTGAGTTTTGTTTTGATTGACTTTCACTATTTACTGAAACACAACCCTTAAAGTAATCTAAAAGAGAACAATTACAAAAGCAGTGTTTCCTTTTTAGCACAATTTGTATGGATTTTATAGAGTTAAACCAGCATGAGGGAAAGAAATGCGGTTTTATAATTATTGATACATGATACTTATTTTTACTTTTAAGATAAGTATTCAGTTGGTGTGTCAGGAAATGTACGTTTCATTGTTCGAATCTGAATTGGATTGATGAAAATTTTATAGAAATAACTTTGGCTTTAGGTAAAGTCTGACATAAAACATCTGTAAACTATTTTTGGGTAAATACAGGCATAAATGATCCATTCAAAGACTTCCTAGAAACCTGGTTTGAAAAGGGAATACCTTAATTTGTATTTTTCTAGTCTTTTGCACTTGCTGCATCTTTCCTGGTGACCTGTGTAAGTTGTGTAAGTGCTGAGATGGGGTTTGAAACCATGATGATTAAATGTATCAACAACTTGGAGATATGATTAAGACTAAATATCTAAATGAAAATGTTTAATGTTGATGTGACTGCTTAATGATGTACATTATGAGTAATGTACTGAGACAATGGTATACACATATTCATTTAATATTTACTCTCATATTTATATGTTTACACAAAAAGTAAAATATAATATAAGTTAAAGATAACTCTTATAAACAGTAAAAGATAATACTTTTATACCATAAAGATAATAATATATAATATACTAGTATACTTTATTAACAAAAGGGATAACAATTCAGTCAGGAAAAGCTTAGAGGAAACAAGAGCTTTAGAGAGAAGTGCACTGGATGACAGTCTATGAGAGACTGGCTCAGGTTACAGCAGGCGTGTCCAGCGAGGAGGAGTCTGCCACAAGGCCTTGTGTCTCTGAGCTTTCAGCACACCAACATAAAAACTTGAATTGACTCAAATGCCTAAAAGTTTAGAAAAAAACTGAAGTTGCCTTTCAGGCCAGTTCCTGCTGGTACCAGAGAGCTAAAAGTACTTTTGAATTAAGACAATAGGTTTCCTATTGATGGATTGTATAGGAGTTAAATTTAACAGTTACTTTCAATCGGAAGTCAATTATATTTGACCTACTTCTTGCTTTTATCTGAGGGAATTTCCCCACTGGGGGCTAAATAAAATCTTTATTATGTCATATAGGTGATAAACAAACAGTTGGTTTTTGATTTCAAAGACAAATTATGTCATTTTTAGGAATAACTAATTTGGATTTCAAAGACAAAAAAGTTAGTATCAGAATTTTGTCAAATGCTTACAGATGCTATTTGTAATCTGACATATTTGGGTTAAAAAGAATTAGGATTTTTGTACACAAAACATATGTTTATGAAATATAATGTTTTATTGTCATCAAACTGCCCGACCAATATATAGGCCTACAAGTCCAACTGAAATGATTAGTTGCTAAATCAATTAATTGATTGACAGAAAAACTGCTTTGATCGTTTCCAGTTTCAAAAAATGTGAGGACTTTTTGATATTGCTGTTTTTTTTTTTTACTTTAAGTACATATTTTTAATGGAATATTGGTGGTAACAGAAAATGTTTACTATAACTATCTGTATGAACCTTGTTTAATTGACTAACCCTAATGTAACAATATTTTTGAATCAATGATGACATAGATCAAACTTTGAAAAGCAGTGTGTTTAAATGTTCCTTCTTACAGAGGCTCAAAACAGCCAAGAAGGAGACTACACACACACACACACACACACACACACACACACACACACACACACACACAGCGGAAACAATGGTAAAGATTGTTTCCAACGATTTGTCAAGTGCTAGCAACCTCTGACAATTGAAGAACATGGAAGAAGCTATTTGCAAAAAATATATGTAATCATTAAAGTAATTTGTGTATTGTGATTAGGTTGTAATCAAAAGGGTGGAATGTAATGGGAAAATTACATTTAAGCACAATTCCTTATATTTTTATGTTTAATTCGTACTTTACTTCTCTCACAAATGCTGAAAGAGTTTATCTCATTTCCCACATGCAGATTTTGATTCTAACTCTGATTCTAACTCTGTGAGCATTGTTAGCCTGAACCGATAAAGGTACAAGGTCACCCCAAAACTATCTCATGTTTTCCCATGCCAGTTAAGATGTAACTGGGGGGTGAAAGTCATACAGGGAGGAGGAGGTGAGATGACTCCAAGATGTCTCTTGTATTTCTCTGATTGTCTTCATGTGTATCAGATTGCCTGTCAAAATTGTAGCGTCATAATAATCTAAGTGCGTGTGTGCTGTCACTCTGAAGATGCATATAAGCCTAGTGTTCTTGTTCACTCATTTGAGAAACTGACTCCACACTGGGCTGCGGCCTTTTGTGAAATCATGTTGATCCTATTTGCAAATATATATATATATGTTTTAAATAAAAATAAAAACCCAATTTGGTTTTAGTCTCAGTCTGTCTTATTTGTTTCAATACACTAAACTCTGAAAACTCTTCCCCTGCTGCAAAGGAAACTTCCACTACAGTTGTTAAATTAAACAGTTGCCTCATTTTTTTTAAGTCCTTGTTTCAATAAACAAAAACATTAAGGACAAATTTAGGCAATTTAAACTGCAGAAAAATTATGTAAAATGTTGTGTAAATGTTACTTAAATATAGTCCATGAATAAAAGTTAGAATACAGTAAGTATTTAAAAATTACCTTGAAAAGCCATTGGATTTAGGTGAGATTTTTAAGTTTGAACAGTCAGAGTTTAGTAAAACTTACAAAGAATGAGAGAGTAAAATTCAATAACCATATTAATAAACATCAGTAAATTACCTGAGGTTTGCTAGTAAAAGAAAATTATATCTGCAAGTAAAGTTTACTTGATGATTGCCCTTGTAGAATTTACTTACAATTTCTAAGTGCAAAAACTTTCCTAAGTTTTCCCAAGTAAATAACACTCAACATTTTTTTCAGTGTAGGGAGTGAGGAGTTGCGGTGTTCACTTAGACCCTTGGGGGAGGGTGTATGTCTACAGACACGGCACTCCTCCTTTTATCTGTTTCTCTTCATATTTGTCCGATTCATCCATTTTCCTTGGATTGGGGTGGCACCTAAATCATAGTTGCAGCTGACGTGGTCTTGCTTGACGCCCTGCTATGCCCCGCAATGCCCTACTATGCCATGCCACACTCTACTACGCCTTGCTGTGCCCTACTATGCTCCGCAACGCCCTGCTGTGCCCTACTACACCCCCACAACGCCCTGCTATGCCCTACTATGCCCCGTGATAGCCCGCTACACCCTGAACTGCTACAAATATTATTTCTAGTCAAAGTTCCACTATCTTTATTGTTACTATAACTGTCACTGTTCATGATTCCAACTACTATAATTATTATTAATGATATTTCTCTATATCTGTATATCTGTATTAGTGTCTGTGTCCAAACCGGCAGTGACAGATGCCGCCCACAAAGAGCCTGGGTCTGTCCGAGGTTTCTGCCTAAGGAAGTTTTTCCTCACCACTCAAGGTTTCTGCATAAAGGAAGTTTTTCCTCGCTACTGTTGCACCAAATGCTTGCTTGTGGAAAATTGTTCGGTCTTTGTACATTATAGAGTGTGGTCTTGACCTACTACTAGAATCAAGGAGGGATCGCCAAGGAGCTATGAGATAGGATATACAAGAGCAGTCTTCCCAGAAGCCGTGGAGCTGAAAGTCGTTGCTGCAGCTGACAAATTCATGTGACGTTTCAGAGGAAAGGACGTATCATCCCTCTAAAAACATATTTCCTCGTTTCCTCTCTCCTTCCATTATTTCCTTTGACTCTTCCATGCTTCCTCAGTGGGACAGACTAAGACGCTAGGAAGGGAAGCAAGTGGAGGAGCCGGGAATGCAATTAAGGGAAGTGAGATGTATCTTCTGTCTCTGCCTCTCTTTTTCTCTCTTTCTTTGTGTCTCTCTCTCTCTCAACTCAACCAGCCATCTGCTTTGACCAACCGGTCAAAGCCATCTGCTTTAGGGCTGCAGCTATCGATTATTTTAGTAATCAAGTATTCTACTGATTATTCCATTCATTCCAACATACCCCTACTCTGACATTGTCGTCTAATTGTCAGAGTGGCGGCACTACCATTGTTTTCAAATGTCCCACCAATCCGACAATTTTTGTTTCCATTAGGGTTAGGTTTAGGGGTTAGGGTTAAGGAATAGCAGCATGTCAGAATAGCGGCATGTAAACGATTAATCGAGTAATCGGATAAGAAATACTTTTGTTTTATTGAAGAGCAATAATATCCAATAGTTTGGTTTAATTTTTTGGAAAAAGCAACATTATACAATACAAGTACAGCTAGCTGATCGTTGATCAGCTGTTTCTCCGTGAAGAGAGAGAGAGAGAGAGAGAGACAGAGAGAGAGAGAGAGAGAGAAAAGGGTGCACAACAATCAGCTGTTTTTCCAAAGGGATAGTCAACAAGTCAGGTCTTTAGATCAAATTGTGGTCACCACTACGTATTTTCTTGTCTTTATTTTTGGTAGTTCTTGTGTTTGGTGTAGTTTCATCTTCCATACGACTCTATGATTTACTTTTGTCGATTCCGCTTCATGGAATGGAGGATTAAGTTAGACTTCTTCTGTTGAGATGCTGAAGCATTGACGTTGTGCTATTATTGTGGTAAGCTAGTTCGGTTTTGCAGTAGACACACTGTAGAGAGTTTTTTGAAAGTATTCACATTCATTACTCAAGTAGAAGTATAGATATTAGGGTTTGAAAAGACTTCTGTAGAAGTTGAAGTATCAACTCAAGCTTTTTACTCAAGTAAAAGTACTGGTTTCAAAACTACTTAAAGTATAAAAGTAATGTAAGGGGAAAAAAATGCCATTAAGGACAAAAGCTTAACCCGCCCCACAGGGGCCTAATAGTGCACTACCCCACCTCCACAAAAAAACATTTTTCTAAAGGCCATAAGGACTATTATGTTATATTAAAATCATACCTGCAAACTCAGAAAGGCTGAAAAATGTGACATCTCTCTCTCTCTCTCTCTCTTTCTCTCTCCATTTAAAAAAGGAGCACCTTGTTCAATTGTATTTGTCTGTTCAAAAATATAAAACAATAAAAAGTTGATCTAAAAAAATGGAGCAATAACACGCTTGCGTGTCGCGTGAAAAATAGGCGTCGGTTCTATTTCTAGCAGCCACTCGTTTTCGTCTGTAAGCTGTAACCTGTAACCTGTAACCTGTCAAAATGGGAGCCAAAATATAAACGGACGTGCCACGCAGCTGACACGCTCGCGCAACGCATCCAGTATGTGACCGGCCTTACAGCTGCCTTTTGACTGGGAGCCATTTCTTCAGCCTCTGTGAGTGTTGGTAAACCCCCTCCTGTATTTTGGGCTTCAGAGTTTTTTCTTTTTGCTATAATGGAGGTTGAATTGTCCATTAAGGGGGAATTTGGAGACTTGCATGTCATGCATTGCAAGGGCATTTAATGTTACTTTTAAATACAATATTAAATAAATATAAATCGTTAAGGGCTCAATCTTCATTTCAATTTAGATTCAGAGCAAATTTTTGCCCGACTAGTTGTGCACCATAACAAAAAAAAATATCAGGAAACTGTTTTTCATACTGTAATTATGCGACACTGTCTTGCAGAATTTGACCGTTTTGCCGACTTTAAGACTCAGAATTCCCCACAGAAGCAGAGAGTTTTTTAATATTCAGGCTGTGAAACAGTCGGTTGGGTGGCAGCTGCTTTTAAAAATGTAATGTTTGTTTTTCATGACTTGCTAAATTCTACGATGGCTAAGAAACTTTTTTGCTGACTTTTTTAGGGTTTTATGTCGACCAGACTGTATGGGAGAAAGCTATATGAGACATGCAATAATACAAAGTTAATAGACTTTTTTTTTAAATAATCTATGAAATCTCTGATATATTTAAAAAAAAATGAAATAAATTAATTTAGAAACACAATACTATAGAAATACTACAAATTATTTTGTTTAAGTGTAATATTTCAAGCAGCTCTGTTGAAACTATAGTGGACGAGCGCAAGTTCTAGTCTCCACAGCACCTGCTAGCTGCAAACGATGCAAAACAGTAACGAGATATGACCCGAGTTACCTCAAATTTCAGGATTCAGTCGGAGCAGGATAGAGGAAGTACAGCGTGGCTGTGGCTGTCGACAATAAATATTTTTTTTAGGAATAAACCTGCCTCCTGCGTGAACTGTCTGTAGCTAAATAGGGTAGGCATATTCTACTCTATTTTAACGTGGGCCATAATGGTGGTACTTAGAGAGCATGATAAAAGGTTTAAGAACCACTGGCAGAGAGAAAAAAGTAAAGAGAGAGAGCGATTGGGAGAGGCCTTGTGCTAAATGAACATACTGACAAAAAAAGAAAAACAAAGAAAGGGACGAAATAACACGTGTCAGAACCTTGGCGAGGCAGCCTTTCAAGGCTACAGCAACAGTGTTCCCTGATTCTCCCACATAAACCCTATCCACTGCATAAGACCCTCTTACTGTAAAGACAGGTTCACTTCAGCTCTTATATGGTTTGGCTTTGGTTAAAATGCTCTGCAAAAATTATGACAAAAAAATGACAAATCATCTTCTAGAAGACCTCTAAATCAGAAGGTTGTTTCAGCAGCAGTTGACTGACAGCAGCAGCGTGAGGAACAAGTAAGGAATTTACATTATTTGTCATGTAATTCAAGCTTTTACATGTACAATGTCATTAAGGATTCAGCAGGGACACTCAAACTAAATGTTCATCTATGCTCTCTATGGATACAGAATGTAGGAGTGCAAAACTGTAAGTGCACGGTCACATGTGCACACACGCTGTATAATACCAGAAACCCAGTAACTAACTTAGAAGAGAACAAACCAATCAAGGTTACATTAGGAGAATATATTGCTGAGAATCTTTTAAGTACAAGCAGAAGATAACAACTAAAATTGACTACTACTGTGTAATGAAAGTATGGCAGAGGTCAATAGGACTGACACTGTCCATAACCATTCCTGCTTTCACTTTGTGCAGTTCTGGCTGATTCAAATGGCTTTGATCATCTTTCAATGGAAACTCAATGTTGAGTGTTGGTTCTTCATTTGTCATAGCTCACTAAAGCAACTGTTCTAATAGGAAATAATTGAAAACATGATATATTTCAAGGGAATAGAAACATAATACACAAAGGCTTTAATACTCAATTCCATTTCTAAGAACTTTACAATGTTTCATGATTTTTGCCAGCTGAGCCCAAAAAATGTCAAGTAATCTGCCTCATTACGCAGTGTGAGAGGACAGATAATATGATGATGAGGCATTTCCAATAGCATACCTTTTCAGTCCTTGTAATGTTAGCTGTTTGATCATCAGCACATGAAAAAACATGCAGAGGAGAAACTAGGGAGGTAAAAGACAAATTCACAATTGTTTAAAGGTAACTAACTTTCTGTCATATTTGCTGAAACTGACCCTATGTTCGAGTAGAACTACATGAAGCAGGTAATTAAAAGAAAAATCCGGGTCCTCTGGCACCACCTACAGCCTGTAGTGTGATTTGCAAAATCCACAGCTCCTTGTTCAGATGCACTAACTGCATGTCAATTGATGCTAATGCACACGCATTTGTTCTCCCTTGTGGGGGCTTTAGCGGAAAGGGGGGAGGGACTGAGAAGTTGTTGAATTTTTTGGCTTAGTCCTGGATCTTTGCAATCCTACCTACATCACCTTTAATAAGAGAGGAGGAAGACAGTGCAGATATGTGTGGGTTTTGGAATAGGTGTGTTTGCATAAGTAGCTGTGGTGATGAAGGCATGTTTGAGTTAATGACGTGTTTTATGTTGAGTTTATGTCTTTCTTATATCATGCCTGATCAATAGTAGCCGTGACTCTCTGGGAAACACTTAAAGTTACCATTAGATTACTTATTTCTTTTGAAACCTTGAGGAAAAAAAAATATACGTAAAAGACTGACAGAAATTGAACAAGATAGAGCATATATAAAACATTTCGGTAACACTTTACAATAAGGGTACTGTTGAAACAAAATATAGGTCCGTGGTTCAAGGCCAGATTTATAGGCTCAGACCATATCGCCAGCTGCACTTTGTCAAGTTCTCTTCAAGGTATGAAAAAGTCCCAAAACGAGGTCTCAGAAAATCCACGCAGAGTCAGAGTCAGATGTGAAAATTAAGTTTTAATGTGCATGAAAGATAACACAGAAAAACCCCAATCAAGTACCAGTAGCTTGCTAAAGATTCCTTTGTCTAGCTTTGCCTTATATCATCCAAAAGAGTAACCCTCCTCCTGAAGAGCGCTCCAATGATCACCTTCGGATCATGCGTGTAAAACTTCAATTGGCTACTTTTGAGGCCTAAGACCACCTCTTTTGGGGATTTTCCACTAGATGAAGTCATTTAGCTGATCTTGTATTTTGAACGCCTACGCAAGTCTACATGTAGCAGTGAGGAAGGCAGCCGCGGGAAGCACTAGGAGAGAGAAAGTCTGTGACTCACATTGATACACGTTGTATATGTCCCCATAATTCAATTAAAAACCAGATTTATCATATTTTGCCACAACATTCCCTCCTTTGTGACTATAGAGTCACATTCTTTAGCGTAAATCTGGTGAGTTTGTTACTGCAGCATACATGATAGTGGTCTTTGGCCACAGTGATCATTAAATGATGGCTATCACTAAACAAACAAACTTTTAAGGAAGTGTAAAACGACAATGACAGATCTATGGAACCTTGCTCGGGATTCAAATGAAACACAATACATGATGCCTTTGAGGCCAACTAATAAATGTGTTTCTAGGCACACATGATTACTCAGTATAAACTACCTCTTACTGCCCACCTGTGATCTGTAAGTAAATAGGACTCTGATGTGGTTATACAATCATTTCTGACTAACCATATAGTGTTGAAACTCCCAACAATATTTGATTGTGACCTCACGGAATTATGATTGTCTAACTAAAATTCACACAATACTTGGTTTGGGTCTATAGTCTATAACCTGTTAATAATAATAAAAAATCCTACAGATCCAGTTGCTTCATTTTAAGTGATCTGACAAACATTAATATGGCTTATCAATTCCAGGTATTTTCTTTCAGTGATACAGTGATATAACATGACAAACGTTGTTTCAGTGACATAACTATGATTTCCCTTTTATTTAACCAGTGGTGTGATTACTGAGTCCAGTGCATTTTGACAGATTGTCCAGTACTTTTATCTGAGGTTTGTTTTGCAAAGGTGATAGAGGGTAGAGGGCCCCCGAGAGGTTTGCCCTCTTACTCTTGTAGGTTGGTCTCCGTTTTATCACTCACTCTTCTCAACCTTCGGTACATCTCCAAGGATTGATCCTGTTGACTCATGCATTGGGTAATCTGTGCCATTATTGTGCTTCTGCGTACTCTCTAGCACTATGGGCTTTCTTTATCCCCTCCTCCTGTGCCCTAATGATCAGACACTGGTAATGCTGGTGTCATGTTGGTAGCTTGTGGGGCTGTGGACATGTTCCCCTGCGTCTCAGCCATGGTGCGTCATCACTATCCACCGTAGTTTCTGATGATTCAACATCCCCATCTGCTTGGTCCTCAGGTCTGGTCATCCCTCCTTCTGGGCCATCTCTCAGTCACAGTTTTGGCGCTGGTTCTGCTACGGTTGGGTGCTGTAGGTTTGGTCCTGCTGGAGCTGGAATTGGGAGGTTGTGGTGCCTGGTCCCCACTGGCTGCAGCAGGGCCAGTTCCTGGATCATCTGGGTCTGGTTCGGTTGAGATGCATGGTCGATCCGTGGTGCCACTGCGAGCCCTGGGCCCTTGGCAGATCCAGGGGGTTGACCATACTCCCCATCTGTGGAGCATTTCCCATAACTAGAGATCCAATAGATGTCTTCTGCCATATTTGTTGCCTTCTGCCATGTTTTTCTAGTGATAAGAAATCATAATTAGACACCACTCGAATGTAAAATTTCAGTTTTATTTTGTGGTTTAGTCATGCACTAGGTCTATTAGCATGGTTGGTGTTAGCCTGCTGAGTCAAAAGGAAGTTTTCACTTTGCCAACTGTCATAGACTTGTGGTTTAGCCTATCAATTGTCTTTTATCTTGGTATTGGGTTCTGGTTCCATATTCACACAGATTTTCTTCGATTAAATGATTACCATTTGGTATTTCATACGATTGATCTAAACCCTCCTGTTTTATCTACTTCATATCCTTCACCTATCCCACTGTCAGAGCCTATATGCACTGTCCTGCAACTACGGCCATGGTTTTTCGGATCATAAACCTAACTAACGGGAAAATGCAGGATGAAAAGTTCAGTGCTAATAAGATCACTGCTCCAAGGGCCACACCTACTCCTTCCAATACCCTACTCCAGGATAATCTACCAATCTGTTTTTTATACTACAGTGGGTAGTAGAGAATTGTCTTTGAAGTTTTCTTTTAACAGACGCCTTGGGCATACCTTGCTTGACCACCATAGTTTATCGTAACTTCTGGCCATATGCATCATGTAGGGCGCAAAACACTCTTTGGACAGACCCCTATCTCGCCTCCAGGTATTGACTGTATCTGGGGTAGTCTTTTGGCATTGTAACAGGCTATGCAGTTCTTCTGAGTTATTTGTTTAGCTGAGTACTCCAACCACTGATAAAATATATTAGATCTTCATTAAGACGTTTTTAGCTTTTCGAATGTCTCCTGGGGCCTGGTATGTACAGCTCTAGTGGTTCTGGTCCATTCTACGTGTAGTTCTACCAGTCGCTGGGCCTGCTGTCTAATCATATACTCTGCTGAACCCATTTCAAAACAAAGGATTTGTACGCATTGAGTCTGACTGTCGCCTCCCCATTGACTTGGCAGTGTTTGTGAATTAGATAACCTTTTAGGTTGATGCCTTCTTACGGCTGTCTGTTCAGGTTTTGATGGGTGGGCCACCCGTCTATTTGCTTGACTAATGGGCATGCCCTTTGGTAACTTACTGGTGGAACTGGTGGTGGACCTACTGCTTGCTGTCCTAATACTGGTTGTGTTACTGCATGCGGTACCGCCCAATCTTTTCTTCGGCGGTGTCACCTGCCCCTCCTGATCCAGGAGGTTTTGCTCTGGAGGTTAAAGCTCCTCCCCTAACTGTTTAACATACTCTGGTTGGGTCATTTGCTCTGCAGCGATGGTTAAGATGGAACTAATAAGTCTTACCTTCTACTCTGAGGGTTGTTGGTGTTACTAATAGGACTTTCACTGGGCCTTCTCGTCTTGGTTGGTCCCACCTTCGTTTGTACACTTGGATGTATACCCAATCTCCAGGAGTTATCTGAATTAGGTTTTCTGGAATCTCGGCACGTCTTACTTCTGTGGCACCTTTCACCTGTTGAAACACACTCTTATGGATTTGACACATGGGTTAGATAGCTGGTCAATTCATCTTCCAGCTGTTCGAGTGGAGGTCCTTCAATCGGACTTTTGAAAAAAAAAAAAAAAAAGGACAAGCATGGGACGTCCTGTGAGCATTTCATGCTGGGTTAGGTGCGTGTTAGTACATGTTAGTACATGTTAACATAGACATTAGGTAAAACCGGCACCCAGAGTTTACCTGATTCTGTTAGGTCACTGGTTCTCTATCATCAGATGTCGGAATGGTCCGTGCGGTGGTGGAATAAATCGCAAAAAATTCTAACTTTTCTGCACAAACATCGCACTCCTGCAGCATCTTATCTACTGTGGCGGTGACCACTATACCGCCTGCAGCCATCTTATCACTTCCCCCCTTGCGCAGTGATACAATCGATGTGCATTTCTGACGGCAAAATGTAAAAGAGAGATTGGCAGTACAAATTGTTTTAGTCTGACATCACTTTGGACACCTGTCACAGGCATTTTCCACTATTTTAGGACATTTCCTATCTTTAGCACTCAATCAATAAAATGTTTATAAGGTGTTAATGCCCTTTTCATTCTACCACCACTGCTGTTACTGCTGCATAATCTACAGCCTGCATATAAAAACAACTTAAAATGTTCAACTACTAAATATCCATCTTGGATTAATAATGCCAGCTGAAATTCACAGTTAATGTTTTGCAAGCTGTTATTATTTACATTCGGCAACATAGGATGAATAGTAATAACTAACTATGAGCATTAAACACACTTGTATGACAATGGTCTTGTACAATATAAGTTTGTGTAAATATTTGAAAAGAGAAATATAGTTCAAAATTTTATTATTATTAGTCTTTTATAGTAGTTAATAATAATAATCATAATAATAATACATAAGTTTTATATAGCGCTTTACATGGAACTCAAAGACGCTTTACAAACAAAAGAAAGAAATAAAGAAACAAACAAACAAGATGAGTGATTATTGTAAATTATGGATATGCCAATTGAAACAAATGAGTTATGAGCAGTTTTTTATAGGTGTTCAGAGTTTCTGATGTGGATGGGGAGTGAGTTCCAGAGGGTGGGGGCAGCTATTGCAAAGGCTTGGTCCCCCAAAGTTCGGTGGGTTGATTTGGTGATGGGTTTGAGGAGGTTTATGTCAGCTTAGCGAAGGCATCTGGAGGAGCGATGGTGCTGTAAGAGGTCTGTGAAGTATGGAGGGGCCAGATTATTGAGAGCTTTGTAGGTGATGAGTAGAACTTTGTAATGGATGTGCTGTTGTACAGGGAGCCAGTGAAGCTGTAGAAGGACAGGGGTGATGTGTTGTCTTGAACCGGTGTGGGTGAGGAGGCGAGCAGCAGAGTTTTGAACGTATTGCAGTTTTTGTAAAACAGATGAAGGGAGACCATATAGGAGGCTGTTGCAGTAGTCAAGTCTTGATGTAATAAATGCATGGATGAGAGTTTCAGCAGCAGATGTCGAGAGGGTGGGGCGAAGACGAGCAATGTTACGTAGGTGGAAAAAGGCAGTTTTGGTGATATGACGGATATGGGGCTTAAAAGTGAGTGTGGGGTCAAAAATGAAACCAAGATTTCGGATCTGGAGTGAGGTGTTGACTGTATGCCCCGCGATGGAGAGGTAGAGGCGAGGCAAGTAGTGATTTTGGACCAATGATGATGATTTCAGATTTGTTGTAGTTGAGTTTAAGGAAGTTGGCAGTCATCCAGGTTTTTATTGCAGAGAGGCATTTTGTGATGGTTGATACTGTGGCAGGAGTGATGGATCTAGTGCTGAGGTATAGTTGTGTGTCGTCTGCGTAACTGTGGAATTTGAGTCCATGATTTTTGAATGATAAGTCCAAGGGGAAGCATATACAGGATAAACAGCAGGGGACCTAGCACTGAACCTTGAGGGACTCCGTGATTGACCGGTATGGTATGAGACGTACAGTTGTTGATGGATATGAATTGAGATCTGTTGGTGAGATAGGAGGTGAACCAGGAGAGCGCTGAACCAGAGATGCCCAGATTTTTTAGACGTTGTAGAAGGATGGAGTGGTCAATGGTGTCGAAAGCGGCAGAGAGGTCAAGTAGGAGGAGAATAGAGAGGGAACCAGAGTCAGAAGCAAGCAGGAGGTCATTTAGTTATTAATGGTCTTTTTATATTAAGATTTAAATGACTATTTTATTTGAAAACCTTTTTATAAATCCCAAACTGAAATGGCTACATTTCAATGAGTACATCAGGGGAGGCCCAAAGGCTGCTCCCTTTTTCAATGTTATTCGCACAGGCTGGGCTGATTTAACGGATCCTATGTCGTGTTCTGACCAAACTGTGTTACTTGACTTCCTGTAGCAGCTTTTTCAATAATAAGATAGTTATACCACTTTAATTTTACTTGGGGACTAGATGGGACAGTGTATTTAAAACATTCACTGCAGCTTCTTACATTTACACTCTACTTCATATAATCTAATAGTATATGTGCAATCCATTTTAAATTGACTGTGAATAACTACACCTCATCAATTTCCCTGGGGGGACCAATACGTTCTTCTGACTCAAATTTTTAGTATGTAGGTTATATTTATAAACCATTAATCTTAACTCAAACACACTGGAACAAGGTAGAGCATGCTTCTTATGACAATATATAATTTTCAGGGGTTGGGGCCTCCTCCAGCAAAGTGTGTGGATTTTAATATTTGGGCATATCTGCTGCTTTTTCATGCCAGGTGCAGATTTTTGTCTCGACCCTCTGGCTCCTGTCCTTTGAGCCAGATGATGTTTTCCCTGTCTGCCCTCAGATTTCCATCAGCTTAAGGTTCCCCCTTGTTCTCTTCATATTTCTGGTGTCTTTGAGGGAGTTTCACTCTTGGTGGTTTGCATATCTTGATGCTGCAGTCCGGAGCCTCCTCCTCTGCTTCTTTGGCAGACAGGTCTCTGAGTGTCTCATAACTGCCAGCTTTGCCTCATAACCAGACAGAAGTTTCTGTAGTCATATTCCCCATTCCCTTGATATCAGCTGTATTTGGATGCTTGACCTGGGCGTTGCTTTACCACAGTCTGTCTGAACATAGTTCTTTACAGAGGGTCATCCTCTGGGTCGTTGCCAAACTCCTGCCTCTGTTTCCTGTTGACTTTTGCATTGGCTGTCTTCTGAGAATAGCAGGATTGAGTTGAGTTGGACCTGTATTCCTCAATGCCAGCCACAATGATGCTCAGTGGTGGTTGAACTCACTCTTGCTCACTGCCTCTTTCTGCATCTTTGAGCAGTTCTTTGATCTTCTGGTCAACTCCCGTGTCCTGGAAGCTTGTGTGTTTGCAGACTTTTTTTTGTGCTCTTGTTCTTGTTTAATCTGCTCGTAGTGTCTGTAAATCCCCACACTTAGCCAAATCAAAAACTTTTTGTTTGCCGTAACCACATTTTTTTTTAGAGATTTTCCAAATAATATTAGCTTTCACTGGATTCTGTTAGCACAGCATTTTCCTCTGCTGTCACTTTTGGTACTGTCATTTTCACCTGGTCGGCCTTCCTCTCCAGTGTGCATGATAGTGTGTATTGATATAAGAATATTGGGTGTATTCTACTTGTATCTATAAGTAGATCCTGTTCTTTATGGGTGCGGAAAAATTTGAATGCACTCTAATTAGCTGCATGTGTGTGTTTGTGCTAAAATGTATGGTTTACTCTTAACCCAGAGTGCTGTGTATATATATGTCTCTCTGTGTGTGTGTGTGTGTGTGTGTGTGTGTGTGTGTGTGTGTGTGTGTGTGTGTGTGTGTGTGTGTGTGTGTGTCTCCCTAGACTTCTTCCTGTGACTAAAGGAATTTCACAACCTGTCAACTTACATATTGCTTCAGGTGTCAATTCTCTTATGACTACATGTATGTGTCAACTTTAAACAACCCACCTTAACGTTCAAACTGTAATCCATAACCCCTTATGCTAATTGCCACAAATCACAATCAAAGCATTTTAGTACCCATTTAGTGACTAAATTGTTAAACTAAATTTCCCCATGTTTTATTATTTATTTAATAAATATTATTTATTTATTATTCAGCTGAAATTTTCTTTGTACTTAACCTTATGAAAGTGACTTTACTTATACAGTGATAATGATATTCCCTTAACCTCTGTCCACATAGCTCCACAAATCACTCAATTCTAGCAACATACCACAACTATGGTCTTTTTTTACAATATTCTTTTTTAAACTCAACTGTCTGGCTCGACCACCTAAGCTTTACTATACCTTTCCTCTATAAACTAAGTTTCTTTGATTTTACTTATGTTTTGTATGTATAGTCCTCTTCTTCCTGCTTCAAAAAACCCCGACGACAACTATAAAATGTATTAACATGTAATTTTATTTGTGCACTTTGAGCAGGCTATTTTTCATCATACAATTTGTTTCATCTCCATGCAGGTTATAGTCTATAGTTAGAAAATAGCTCTTTGCAGCTTATTTTCCTTTTTTCTTCTTCCACAGACACTTGGTAACCGTACATGGTGACTGGTTCCCTTCTCAGCCCTAGTCTCTTAATTTTTTCACGAAAGTTGAAACATCTGATTGCTCATTACCACCAAGCTAATGAGTTTTGAACTGTTAGTTTTCTATTTCTATTTTTTTTATTTTATTTTTTTTATTCTCCAACCCAACATAAAACCCTTGTATGCCTGATACCGACATTTTCCAACATATTGTATGTAATTATGCTATTGACTCAATCACAATCTGTTCCTGTTATCATTACTGGGTGTGGGGCTCCTCATTTGATGTTTGCTATGGCTCTTTTGCTGTCCGCCATTGTCATAGTTATTTTCCCCCTATTTGGGGACATTCTTTATAATTCCTGTCATTCTGACGTCATCCTTACCTGCATAATCCAATCTAGCACTTACTTTTCCCTCTACTCGTTCTTCCTTCTCTTTTATCACTTTATTTAAGACATAGTGGTTTAGCATTCTTGTTTCTCTTTCTTTCCATACGTTCACTTTCCTGTTCCTTTTCATCTTATCCTTACATAAACCTGACTTAATGTTCCACTCTCATTAACCAAAACCGTTTGGTTTTATTTATTTACATTCTTTTTAACTCATTCTTTATGGTTTCTCTGGATTTATTCTTAGGTTTCACCTCTTCCCAGTATGTCATATCAAAAGTACCGGGCCTCCGGCCACTGATGGCTACCTGGCACCCTCTCATGCCATTTTTCATGCAGCTTAAAATTTGTTTCTTTATTATTAACTCCACTGGGGCTGCTGTGCTGTTTGTTTGAATTTTTCTTGTGTTTTGCTCCCATATTTGCAACTTTTTAGGTGCTTTTACTTCTACTTTGAGCTGTCCTGCCTTTCCATTACAATTATTTTCATAATACCAGGCTTCAACTTTTCCTGTATCCTGATTATCCTGATTTCTTACCTAGCGCCTACCATCCGCGTGCTTCCATAGCTGTGAACTTTAAATGTATATTCTCCTTTGGCCTCTTGCCTCGCGCCTACCATCTGCTGCAACTTTAGTTCATTCAGTTCTCATTAGGCCTATGAGTATTCGACAATCGTAAATTCTTCGTAGATTTTCTGACTCTACCAGCGTTTTTCATCTACAACCCCCTCTGGTTTGTAGCTATTTCGACGATTGTCTATCCCTGACAAATGAAGCCTTTCCTTTTGGCCTCTTATCTGTCTGACCAACTCTTTCCTTTGTTCCACACTGAATGAAAAGTGGGATTTTCGTCAGTATGCGGCACTGTAGATTGTCGTGGAACTTCAGGTTTAGGACTGCACACTGCAATTTACAGGCAACACCGAAAACTGCCGTAAATTGTCGGAAATTGACGTGGGCCTTGCTTGGCAGTTGTCCCCCCATGACCCCCCCTCCCTCTAATTCTAGGTGAGGCTTTCACATGTAAATGAAAATGCTGTGAGCTATACAAATGCAAATCATGGTAGCAGCAGGGGGAGTTTTACCCCAGTCGACATTTTTCTAAAAGGTATTAACTTAATTTTAAGAAAATCTCTTAAAATAGATCAGACTCAGTATAGCCTAATTGTAGACTCTTCAATTGTAGCTTGAATTGATTTATTTAATGAAAGTATGCTAGATTAATTACTTTGTATGTCATTAGCAATGACCAATGTTATGTAAAAAAGATACACAAAATAATTTATTTCAACAATTAGTTTTACAGGCTTTGCCACAAAGGTAAAATGTGCATTCCATGATTTATTCACAGTCTCCTAGAGCTCAACCACCGTGCATAGTGACATGACTACAGTCTTTGGTCTTGCTCATCCGACATTGTCTGGTGGAATGGAAACAGAGGCATCACTGTATAGTTTTCTAAGGAAGTCTTTCTGCTGACACCAAAACACTGTGCTTCACATAAAGCATATCAGCTTTGTCATTGCATGACAAGGTCCCAACCATTTATCTTCTTAAAATACTGGCAAATTCAGCACCATATTCACATGTCCATGGCATATGAAGCTGTTGGCTCTGCTTAAATGGCCTCATAATCCAGACTTCAATTGTCTTATTATTAAGCTTTCCCAGTAATCCATTATAACTCACTGTAATTCACCTCCACACCAGTATGTGCGCTGTTCGCGCCCTGCTGGTTAATCTGCTCCACGGTCTCTCTCTATCATACTGCCCCGCCCCCTACCCCCGCCCTCACTGCTTCCATTTGAAAAAAATCGGCGGGACATGGGAGATGAGTCTGAGAGTTGGAGCAAAAACTTCGGAAATATGGGAATATTTCAGGCCAACTGGTAAAAGAGTTGTCGGTACACTCTGTCAAATTTCACTTGGAAACCCACGGGAGTTGTTCAAGACGTTTGGAGCGTTTTTTTTTCTCTCCTCCATGTCTCCTCCGTAAGTATATGATTATTAATGAAACGGCAAGCTAGTCTGTACTGTTTATTAACTCTTGATCGTACAATGACTGTCTTTGGATGTTAAACAGGCTACTTAGACTTGGCAGTAATGTTTTAAACCCCACCAAGTTTAAACGCGAGCAGCACAGAGATGTGGCTGCTTTCAGCGCCATTCATTACAGAGCTGAGCGGGTGAGTTGCTTTATAAAAGTATATTTTTTTTATCTTGTAATTTTCAGAAAGCTACGAACCGGAGCAAGGGTAAGATTTAAAGAATATGCTTTCATTTAATGAATTTCATTAATTCTTCTGTATAAGGACATAGATACGTTAATAGATACCGATCTTAACCATATTTTGGTTTTTTTTACAGACTAACCTCGCCTCATAACGAGGCTGTGACCTATATTTGCTCGGAGCTGTCTGCAAGTCCAGATTTACATGACGCTGATAATGACGCCATTGTGTGTAAGTAATTTTTACTTTTTCATCTTTCCTTGTTTAATTTTACTGTGACTTGTGTTTTTTATTCATACCACTCTCATTTAATTGTTTTCCAGCTGCCTGTAAGACATATTACCAGACAGCACGCAGGAGCTTCAGGTAGAAACAACCAGATGTGGCATCGCGGTCAGAAGCTGTGAAGAGTTCAGTCGGAGTCGGTCGAGAAGAAAAGAGGGTAAGATTCGGTAAGATTAGATCCGTTTGGTCAATGTGAATATTTTTCAGGTGCATTCATAGGTGTGTTGTGGCCATAAATAAATATCACGCAGTACTGATTGTCTTTATTGATTGATTTTACAGCTGCTGGAAGCAACACAGTGCTGGCTGCGGGTGAGGTGGGCATTTGGAAGTGCGCCAACATAGACATACAGGACAACGCACCACAGACGTCTGCAAAATGGACCGTATTCAGACCGAATGCTGCTGGTTACCAACAGCTCCAAGGCGGCCGTGGGTTAGGTGTTGACGGTGCTGCTTCTCGTGAGCGTGGGATATTTATTGTGTGTGCTGTCTCCGATGCTTTGTACATATTTTTTTTTCTGATTGCGTTTGTGTTTTGTGTCAATAAAGCTCTATCTTTGAATAAACAGCACGTTCCTGGCAAATCAATTTAACTATGATAATCATGACATGAATATACAACATAGCATATATGAAATAAATATATATAATACATAAATAAATAAATAAAAATATATATATATATATATTATCCAATATGCCCGAAATTTCTAATTTTTCTCAAGAGTCCAGGCCTGGGGATAGCTAACTGCAAATATTGACTCATAGCACCACCTGCTGGCAACATGAAATGAGCGTTATATTCAAGGCACTGTACTTTCATGATCTCCTCCTAAAGATTTTTCCCAATTGACATAGGGACTGTTAGGTATTTATGGAATGGACCACTGGAGGAAAATAGGGGAGGGTCATGTGTTTTTATTCTTTGTTTATGGGAGGGTCATCCAATTTTCTTAGTCTACGGGGGATGAGATGATTCATGAGAAGAGCAAAATTTCAAAGTGGCTTGTTTTATGCATATTTATCCATGTAGCTCCATTTAGCTCTCTCAGTCTCTGCCCCTATCGCTAGCAGATGGGTCCCTCCCTATTTAGTCAGCCAGACCTGTATCTTAGAGACCGTGGGATTTCCCAAACTAAATAAATCCCGTTCGCACACATAAACACAAAACTGCTTTGCTAGCTCAATCGTGTTGTAACTGTTGTCTGCTGAAAACATTATTTTATTCATTAGCATGATTGCTGTACTGTTTAGTTCAAAAACATCCAAAACACTGTACGAAAACATAGCTGACCAGACACAAGTTCGAGAACCAAAACTCGCCCAAGCCGAAACTCGCGCCATGGATAACACCAGCCGGCAGCCAGAAAGGCATGAGACGGGAGGTATATCCTTTCAGTCCCGGTGATTATTTGTGAAATTGTGCAAACGACAGCCTTTTCAAGGGATTTGAGAAGGAAGGAGTGGTAGCATGCAAGCTCCCAAATTGACGCTCGTCTGAGAAATGGAGTTTTGGATAATGTTCAACTTTGGCAGCTTTACCTATGCTAAAATATACAATGACTGAGGAAGCCTAGTGATGAGTCCATAGCAACCAGTGTTGAATTACCCAGTGTGCTTTGCTGAATGGTCTCAATGTTTTATTGTTTTATTTCACGTGACTACTAGTTTACTAGAGGAGTAAGTTAGTATTTGAAGTAATGCAGTAATGCAGGAAGTGTGCATTTAGTTTCCATGCTTATTGTGTTTCCACAACAATGTTAGTGAGTAAATCTACTGAAATGGCCACCACACCAAAACAGAGGAGTGTGATGCGTCAGATGAGAATGCAGCCATTTAGCCACCTATGTCATGGCTGTAAAAAAACAATGGAAATCTGTACAGCTTTGCCAAGCGTAAATCAGTACAATGAATTGTTGGGGAGGGTCATCCTTTTTCTCCCAATCATGTTGAAGGGTCATTCCAAAATGTATTGCTGATGGTCAGGTCTATTTTGACTAAAGGTCCCAAAACTCCTCCCGTGGCCCCTTAAATAAATAATGAACAGTCCCTTAAAAGGTTTTCTGTGCAATCTAAACATGCTAAAGATGAAAAGTTATTAAACACTTGAGTTTTTGTTGAACAATGCTGCCACTGCGTGATGGCCATTTTGAACATTTGGCCATTAAACAGGAACTTGTACTAATTCCAGTGTCCAACCTGCCCAAAGTATTTATTGGTGACAGTTTGCAACGCCCACTTTACTTTAGCCACGCCCCTTTCATAACTAATGAACCGTTTGAGACTCTTTTGTGAGGCAACATTACACTCAGCAGAGAGTTCCTTTACATTGGTGACAGTTTGCATGGCCCTTTTAATAACTCATGAACTGTTTATAACACTTGTGGACAAAGGAAGTGGACGTTTTGCCTTGAAACAGGAAGTTGGTGTAACTCAAGTGTGCATTGTCCAATCTGCCTGAAATTTCACATGCTTGATAAAAGTCCAGGCCTGAGGACATCTACTTGCTAAATTTGAGTCATAGTTATAGCACTCTGCTCGCAACAGGAAGTCAGTCTTCCATCCATCCATCCATCTTTGTCCGCTTATCCGGTGTCGGGTCGCGGGGGGAGCAGCTCCAGCAGGGGACCCCAAACTTCCCTTTCCCGAGCAACATTAACCAGCTCCGACTGGGGGATCCCGAGGCGTTCCCAGGCCAGGTTGGAGATATAATCCCTCCACCTAGTCCTGGGTCTTCCCCGAGGCCTCCTCCCAGCTGGACGTGCCTGGAACACCTCCCTAGGGAGGCGCCCAGGAGGCATCCTTACCAGATGCCCGAACCACCTCAACTGGCTCCTTTCGACGCAGCGAGCAGCGGCTCTCTCGAGCTCCTCACGGATGACTGAGCTTCTCACCCTATCTCTAAGGGAGACGCCAGCCACCCTCCTGAGGAAACCCATTTCGGCTGCTTGTACCCTGGATCTTTCGGTCATGACCCAGCCTTCATGACCATAAGTGAGGGTAGGAACGAAAACTGACCGGTAGATCGAGAACTTTGCCTTCTGGCTCAGCTCTCTTTTTGTCACAACGGTGCGATAGATTGAATGTAATACCGCACCCGCTGCGCCGATTCTCTGACCAATCTCCCGCTCCATTGTCCCCTCACTCGCGAACAAAACCCCAAGGTACTTGAACTCCTTCACTTGGGGTAAGGACTCATTCCCTACCTGGAGAAGGCATTCCATCGGTTTCCTGCTGAGAACCATGGCCTCCGATTTAGAGGTGCTGATCCTCATCCCAACCGCTTCACACTCGGTTGCGAACCGATCCAGTGAGTGCTGAAGGTCACAGGCCGATGATGCCATCAGGACCACATCATCTGCAAAGAGCAGCGATGAGATCCCCAGCCCACCAAACTGCAACCCCTCCCCACCCCGACTATGCCTCGATATCCTGTCCATAAATATTACAAACAGGACTGGTGACAAAGCGCAGCCCTGGCGGAGGCCAACCCTCACCTGAAACGAGTCCGACTTACTGCCGAGAACCCGGACACAGCTCTCACTTTGGTCGTACAGAGATTGGATGGCCCTGATTAGAGACCCCCTCACCCCATACTCCCGCAGCACCTCCCACAGTATCTCCCGGGAGACCCGGTCATACGCCTTCTCCAAATCCACAAAACACATGTAGACCCTCCAGGATCCTTGCGAGAGTGAAGAGCTGGTCCGTTTTTCCACGACCAGGACGGAATCCGCATTGTTCCTCCTCAACCCGAGGTTCGACTATCGGCCGAACCCTCCTTTCCAGCACCTTGGAGTAGACTTTACCAAGGAGGCTGAGAAGTGTGATACCCCTGTAATTGGCACACACCCTCTGGTCCCCCTTTTTAAAAAGGGGAACCACCACCCCAGTCTGCCACTCCTTTGGCACCGTCCCAGACTTCCCAGTTGAAGAGGCGTGTCAACCAGGACAGCCCCTCCACACCCAGAGCCTTGAGCATTTCTGGACGGATCTCATCAATCCCCGGGGCTTTGCCACTGTGGAGTTGTTTGACTACATCAGTGACTTCCGCCTGGGAAATCGACGACAATCCCCCGTTATCCTCCAGCTCTGCCTCTAACATAGAGGGCGTATTAGTCGGATTCAGGAGTTCCTCAAAGTGCTCCTTCCACCGCCCTATTACCTCCTCAGTTGAGGTCAACAGTGTCCCATCCTTACTGTACACAGCTTGGATGGTTCCCTGCTTCCCCCTCCTGAGGTGGCGAACAGTTTTCCAGAAGCACTTTGGTGCCGACCGAAAGTCCTTCTCCATGTCTTCTCCAAACTTCTCCCACACCCGCTGCTTTGCCTCTTTCACGGCAGAGGCTGCAGCCCTTCGGGCCCTTCGGTACCCTGCAACTGCCTCCGGAGTCCTCCGGGATAACATATCCCGGAAAAACTCCTTCTTCAGTCGGACAGCTTCCCAGACCACCTGTGTCCACCACGGTGTTCGTGGGTTACCGCCCCTTGAGGCACCTAAGACCCTAAGACCACAGCTCCTCGCCGCAGCTTCAGCAATGGAAACTTTGAACATTGTCCACTCGGGTTCAATGCCCCCAGCCTCCACAGGGATGCACGAAAAGCTGCGCCGGAGGTGTGAGTTGAAAGTCTGTCGGACAGGGGCCTCCTCCAGACGTTCCCAATGTACCCACACTACACGTTTGGGCTTACCAGGTCTGTCCAGAGTCTTCCCCCACCCCCTGACCCAACTCACCACCAGATGGTGATTGGTTGACAGCTCCGCCCCTCTCTTCACCCGAGTGTCCAAAACATACGGCCTCAGATCAGATGAAACGATTATGAAATCGATCATTGACCTTCGGCCTAGGGTGCTCTGGTACCAAGTACACTTATGAGCATCCCTATGTTCGAACATGGTGTGCGTTATAGACAATCCATGACTAGCACAGAAGTCCAACAACAAACAACCACTCTGGTTTAGATCAGGGAGGCCGTTCCTCCCAATCACGCCTCTCCAGGTGTCTCCATCATTGCCCACGTGTGCGTTGAAGTCCCCCAGCAGAACAATGGAGTCCCCCACTGGCGCCCCATGCAGGACTCCACTCAAGGTCTCCAAGTAGGCCGAATACTCCGAACTCCTGTTTGGTGCATATGCACAAACAACAGTCAGAGTTTCCCCCCCCACAACCCGTAGGCGTAGGGAGGCGACCCTCTCGTCCACCGGGGTAAACTCCAACGTAGCGGCGCTCAGCCGGGGGCTTGTGAGTATCCCCACACCCGCCCGGCGCCTCACACCCTGGGCAACTCCGGAAATGAAAAGAGTCCAACCCCTATCCAGGAGTATGGTTCCAGAACCGAGACTGTGCGTAGAGGTAAGCCCCACCAGATCTAACCGTAAGCGCTCCACCTCCCGCACCAGTTCCGGCTCCTTCCCCCACAGAGAGGTTACGTTCCACGTTCCACGTCCCAAGAGCCAGCGTCTGCTGCCCGGGTCTGGTCCTTCGAGGCCCCTGACCTTCACTGCCACCCATTTGGCAGCGCACCCGACCCCAGCGGTTCCTCCCACAGGTGGTGGGCCCATGGGCTGGAGAGATGGGAGCCACGTAGCTTGTTCGACCCTGCCCCGGGCTTCCTCGGGGCAGGGTCACTCCATCTCTACCTTGTTTTTCCATAGGGTTTTTTGAAGTCAGTCTTATGATAAACATTATCCAACTTACGTAAAATTTGCATTGTGTTGTCTAAACTTGATATAAAGCAACATAATTCATGTGATCCAAAATGTCGGGGACGAAGGCCCTATTGAAATTCAAAAGTTTTTTCTTCTTTCTTTCTTTTTTTTGTATAGGACCTGAGCACCGACAACGTCAATCAACAGAATTGGAGTTGATAGGGTTATAAGGGGCGAAGGCCCTATAGAAATTCAAAGGATTATTAGGACTCTGTTTTTTTAATTATTTTTTTATCAAATTAATTGAATTTTGAGGGCCTAAACATGCTCAAAAAGTTATGAAACTTCTACAGACATATCAGAAGTGCTATAAATTTACATTTGATATGGGCCTAGTAGCGCCCCCTACTGTCAACAGGAAGTTGCAGTCATTATACTTTGATTTCCTCTTCCTAGTGGGTTGACCAGATCTACATCAAAAGTGTTCAAGAAAGCATTGAGACCTTGCCCCAAATCTTTCATACACTGTAATTTCCATTTTTATGGATGAAATAAACTTGACTTTGACTTTGACTTTACACAATGGCAGTCCAGGCCTGAAAAGATCTACATGGATCTCAGGCTTGATTTAGTAAATTGGCTCAATAAGTAGCCACTGCAGTGCATTTCACATCACATCAAAATATAATATCCAGAGAATCTGTAATTTTATTCCATAGCAACATTTGATAACATTTATGTCCCATAATCAGGACATTGTAATTATTATTATTGTATATTATTATGATTACGGAAACATGGTTGGTCCTGATTGGTGGAAAATTCTTGCAGAATGAAATGTCTGTTGTCAGGTAAAAATGTCTGTCAAAGAGGCTGAAGCGAAAAGCTGACATGGAACAGCCAAGCTTTAATGATGAATGGACTGATAAGCAGGTCCTGTATGCCTCATTTGCAATGAAACGATGCTGTTGCAAAATAATACAACCAGCATCATCATCAAGAATGAAGAATGCGAACATAACAATTGCGCCGTTCACGTGCATATTAAGTAGCCACATTTTGGTCTTAATACATCCATATATTTACCGCCCCAACAGAGCAGATGGTTTGTTTAGCCAGCAGTAAAGTTGATAAAAATGTGTCCAAATTTCAAGATTCCCGGCAAACTAAGATAAACAGTAAGACTACAAACCGACAGCTTTTGTTTTAGCTTGTTTGTAAAAATTATCTTTTAAATTGACAAACATCATACTTGTAATCCATGGCTCAATTCAAACGGGATCAAAAAATAATTTGCCTCTCCCTGTCCACTACCGTTCATATTTTTTCTGAGTTAAGGTCCCATGAGGTCCACCGGAAGGGGCGTGACTTTGGCTCTCTATACCTGGACATGGCACGTTTGATAGATTCAGCCTTGTCTGCCGCATCCTTGAAAGTTTTCTCATGGAGGATCACGTGACCAACGACCGCAATGGCTGCCCAGAACTAAAGCTCCTCACCGACCTCATAGACCAGGTCTATTCCTGTTTCTTCGATGTCAATCTTTTTTTTTGTTAACACAGTGACACAGTGGAATGCCAGTGGGAGCAAAAAAGCAGGTCTCGTTGCTGTTTACCCGGACACAGAGAGTTACCAACATGGCGGCAGCGGCTAACATGGCTACTGATGCTAGCGTCGACCTACACATGGAAAACAGTGATGGCCAAGGTCTTGGAAAAACAACAAAATGGGCTTGAATCAGTGGTCCGCAACGCAGTGAGGGAAGCGTTAGCAGAAATTGATACCTCGCTGCAAACCTTCAGGACAGAGCTTGAAAGGTAGGGAGCTACAGTACGGGATCTGGTACAACGACTGGACAAGACGCAGTGAGACAACAGGCAGATGAGAAACATGGTGAAAGCCTGTGTTGATGACAAGAAGCAATTTGAGTTTAAGCTAGCCGAAATGGAGGACAGATCATGACGCAACAATGTATGCATCACTGAACTGAAAGAGGGCAGCGAAAAAGATGACCCAGTTGGGTTCCTGCAAAATCAGTTACCGGTGTGGATCCCCTCCTTACAAAACAGGGCTATCATTGAGATTGACAGAGCACACAGAATCTACGGCAAGGGTACAACGGCACATAATCAGATTTTCAGGTGTTTGAGATATCAGGACCGCCAAGCAATCCTTCAGGGGACAAGACAAGTACAGAAGAAAGGTCCGATTCGTGATTTTGAAGCAGCACTACTTTAAGCCTTACTACAGTGCATTCACTGTCCAGCGGCACCAATAATTTATAGGAGCACAGGGCAAGCTACTTGCTAAAGGCGTCTCAAACTTCCTTATTTATCTTTCCTTATTTATATTATATATTAGGATGGCGCGACATCCACATTGGCCGCTCCGCGGCTGGACCGGGTGCCGTTGTCGGGGCCGAAGGACGGAGGGGGGACTCCTTGTCTGATGCTGGAGCCGGTGGAGGGACCAGGGCTGATGCACTCAGCGGCTATAGAGTAGCGCTATCTGGAGTACTATACAAGTTTGACTCAAGAGTACCGTATCTAAGTTTTGGAACCAAGCATTAAAGGAACATTAAATTAGGCTGGAAAAACATGATGAAATGTTTGATGAAATTGTTGTAACATTGTTCATGTTTAACATAAGAGTTCACTAGACCTGTTTCATGCTACGTTTACACGTGGCCGGCTATTTTCATAAACGGACATTTCAACCTCTCCATTTTCAGAAAAGTGTTTGTTTATATGTACCCGTGTATATATGCCGTCAATGCCGTCAAGAGCATGCCAAACCTGTAGGTGACAGAGTAACGAGAATCCCGACAATAGCAACAACAGCAATCAATCACGTCCTCTTTCTCTCTCTCGGCTGCCTAAACCTCCGTTTGTCTCAGTTTACATGCAAACGTGCAAACAAAGATTTCTAAAATCTCCACTTTGGCCAGAGTTTTTAGAAATAATCGTTTTCTGTGATAAAAACGGGGTTTTTGTGTAAATGAGAGGCCAAACCGCAGGAAAATATCTGTGTCTTCCCTTTGTGTAAACGGGGCCTCAATTAACCTGTGACTTTTGATGTGGCCACATATCTTACAGACAGGGGAAGGGGTCTGCGGTCTCAGAGGTTAGGGGATTTATTTTATTTTTTATGTTTTTACCACACTTTGCTTAGATCTAAATGTACACGTGTACATTTTGAAGATGGCTGAGCTTTCAATCTTTTTTTTAAAGTGATGGTTCGGAGTAATTTCACCCTAGGGTCCTTTGCATCATGACCTCGAGCCAAACACCCCCCCAGAAGCTTTTTTCACCTGGGTCGAACATTGGACGAGTTAGCGTAGAGTAGTGTTATCAGCTGAATAACTTAGCGCAGGGGCTAATGGACCCACGTTTGTATCTTGTAAATGACCCCACTAATAATGCCCGAAATGATACCAAAATTCTACACGAGTACATATAGGTTATGCACTCATAAAACGATGGATTGGAAAGTTTGTAAGTACACCAGAAGTGTATGTAAATAACACTTGGCTGCTCTCTTCTGCTCTCTGTTGCTGCTGCTGCTGCTGTGGCAATACAGCCCAACTTTAAAAATGTTCAGGGAGAGTTTGCTGTGTTGAGTTTTAGTGATTTGATCTGACGTTGGACCAGATCTCCCTTTTATAAGTTGGACGATTGCTTAGGGCCGTCTACAAATTACTACACCAAAAAGAGATACAACAAAAATATTTATTAATTTAATGATTAAATAAGGTAATGTCTCCAAACTTACCTCAATTATTACTTGTCTCCTGCTAGTTATACTACAGCACTTTAAAAAAAGGTTATTATATTATATTTTTGTTGCATCTCTTTTCGGTGTTGTAATTTGTAGATGGCCCTAAGCACTCGTCTTACAGCAGCAACAACAACAGCAGAGAGCAGAAGCCAGCTGGCAAGTGTTATTTACATAAACTTCTGGTGTACTTACAAACTTTTCATCGTTTTATGAGTACATAACCTATTTGTACTAGTGTAGAAGTTTGGTATCATTTCGGGCATTATTAGTGGGGTCATTTACAAGATACAACCATGGGTCCATTAGCCCCTGCGCTAAGCTATTCAGCTGATAACGCTACTCTACGCTAACTCTCCCAATGTTTGACCCAGGTGAAAAAAACTTCTGGGGGGGTGTTTGGCTCAATGTCATGGTGCAAAGGACCCTAGGGTGAAATTACTCAGAACCATCACTTTAACATCAGGGGGCTAAACGATCAAACGAGCTAAATTCCTGGACTATTTAAAAGGAAGAACATAGATGTGGCACTTATACAAGAGTCACATTTACGTAAAATAGATCGTAAATCGTCAACAAAATAAATACTTCAAGGTTGCTGCCTCATCTAGTGACGACACCAAAACCAAGGGCTCCATTGTGTTGCTGTCGCAGAAATGCACACTGACCATAGACAAAAATATCAGGCAGGATATCTTATATACGTACCACGTTAAGGAGTAGGAAAATAGCCTTTGTTTCGTTATATGCACCGTCTACGTATGATGAAAGCGTTTTTCCGCACCTAACCAATGAATTGCTTTCTGTCAATGAATATTCATTAATTATAGGGGGAGACATGAATGCAGTACTAGATTTAAATCAGGATAGATCAGTGGTCACGCACACCAAAGACCAAAAACATATATCTGACATGTTTAAAGCAGTTGTGGAATCTCACCATTTTACAGATATATGGAGGATGCACAACCCTACTTGCAAGGATTACACCACTCTTGCATTGATTATATGTTGTGCTCCAGTGAGCTTAAGGCAATGTTCCACACGATAGCAATAGAACCAGCAATTCTGTCTGCTCACAATATGCTGATAACCACATTCCATTGTGATATGTTAGGAGAGAGATCTAGGAGGTGGCAATTTAATAACTCCCTTCTCCAGAACACAGCCTTTGATGCAGAATTTAGAGCCAGACTGGCTTGAGTTTATATCAATCAACACTGACTCAGTTTCTGACCCTGCACTTACCTGGCAGGCAACTAAAGGATTTATTAGAGAGTTCACATCCTTCCTTTCTTGCGGTCAACTTGAAGAGGAAAAGAGAGGCAAGGATTGCTGAGTTGGAAGAACATTGTAAATCTCTAGAGCAGTCTCTTAAGACGTGTTTTTCTAAATCTACACATACTCTTCTAGTCACAAGTTGAACAGCACTAAATGATCTGCTAAGGAGAGCTGAATTCATAATGCACAGAGTGAGGCAAAATTATTATTTTAATGGCTGTAAACCAAGCAAATTGCTTGCTCTGAAATTAAAACAAAGCAAATCCAGAGCTACTATCAATAGCATCTGCACAGACCGAGGTATCTCAACAAATCCTAAGGATATCAGCGCCACTTTTCAGTCCTTCTATTCAAACTTGTATGAGTCCTCCTGCAACTCAGATCTGACACAGTGCCAGGAGTTCCTAAAAGAACTAAATCTGCCTCTTCTTGACCCAGAGGAGGCAGAAGAACTGGGTCAACCTATAACGTTAGAGGAACTTAAATCAAAAACGCCAGGGTTGGATGGATTCCAACAATACTTCTTCTACAGTATTTTGAATATTAGGACCTACCATCTTACAAGCTTTAACATCAGCCATAGAGAATGGTATTTTCCACCAACAAACCAAAACCGCACTAATTTCTGTCATGCCCAAAAAGGGAAAAAGATCTTACAGATTGCTCAAATTTCAGGCTCATCAGCCTCATCGGGACTGATATTAAGCCTTATTCCAAAGTCTTGGCTCTCTGGCTAGAGCGCTTTATTGAGAAGCTAGTCCACCCCAACCAATCAGGTTTTATACAAAAGCGTCAATTTCCGGCAATAAAATTAATTGGAATAAATCTAATCTTTTATTGAACATCAGGCATGTGACATCAGCCATTAGTGTTACAATACCAACCCAAAGCAAAATTACATATTTGGGTATCACCATACATGCATCGCTACAGCGAGTTGTCCAGGACAACTATGAAACTATATTAAGTAGTGTTCAAAGGGATCTGGCCAATTTGTCTGCGCTGCCGGCATCGCTACGGTCCAGGATTGCTGTTGTTAAAATGAACATAGTTCCACGTGTGAATTTCTTAAGTACAATGATCTGGAAGAAACTTGATACCTATAATAAACAACCTAGGCTAAAATACTCTACCCTGCAACACAACACAAACACGGGAGGCCTGGCCCTCTCCAACTTTAAAATGTATCACAGAGCCTTTCAGCTACGGGCCCTCAGAGTGTGGATGGACCCCTCATCTACAGTTCCATGAAGAGAAATAGAGCAAAACCTCACTGGAAGTCTAAGACTGCCCTATTATCACCAACACATTGACCAACTTTAAACAGATGGAGGAGCAAGTATGCTACACCAATAAGTGGCATTTGAATAGCCCAATATGGCACAATGCACACTTAATGTCTGGTAACAAACCCTTTGCTTGTAAGCAGTGGAGTGTCAGAGGTATTTATACTTTATACCAGCTATTCAGTGAGAAAGGTATGTTGAGTTTTTAAGATCTGAGAGCTAGTTTTGAGGTCCCCAGGACATCCTTCTTCTTTTATCGTTTCAGCCTTAAAATGTTATGGAGTGCCATGGGGAAACAGTGTTGAGGCGCACCCAGTCACTAAATGGTTTGTTGATTTTCCTGTGAGAAGATTAGTGTCCAAGATTTATGCTAAGCTGATGCAAGTATCCATAGGAGAACTCCCAATAGTAAAGAAATGCGAGCAAGAGCTGAGCCCTGAGGGGAACACAATTAATTGGGAGACAGTTTGGGACATTTTCCATTGTTCCAAGAACCCAAATCACCAGCCGATCTACTTCAACATATGTCATAGGACATATTGGACTCCTCAGAAGAGATACGTCTCTAAAGTCATTCCCACTCCCTATTGCAAGTTCTGTTAACCTGAACAAACTGGAACTTTCCTGCATATGGTCTGGGAATGTGAACTGGTGCATGAGTTCTGGAATATAACAACATCAATAATATCTGATGTAACAGGATGTTTAATTCCTGCTGACCCAATTGTTTTGTTACTTAATGACGACTCTAAATTGCACCTGCTTGGGAAACAGAGGAAATTTTGGCTAGCTCAAAAACTCAACCAAGCTCAACCGCAAACAAGAAAATGATAGCTCAGCGCTGGCTCCCCCCCACTCGCTTTGTAAAAACAGTGGTTGCCGTATTTTCTAGACAAAGTTATGCTTGAGCTCTCTACAGCAAGGATTAACAAAGCCAAATCGTCGACTCTCAACCTATGGAAAAGCCCAGCAGCACAAATATCAGACCTAATGACCTCAGCGCCACAAGAAATAAAGACAGTGACTAGGCAAGGTGTGATTTCTGTTTGTTTATTTGTTCTGTTTTCCTTGAGACTGCAGAGAGTGGGGGCTAGGAGAGGGTTTTTGTTCTTGTTCAATTTTAGTTTCTCTGTTTTTTATGTCTAATGAGAAAAAAACAATAAAAAATTGAAAAGTTTTCCCATGTTTGGTCTCAAAATGGCGTTTAATACTCGATGTTCAGCAAACGTTTTCAAGACATAAAGTGCACACATCACGGTCCTTCTGAAACACAAACCCCACTCTTCTGTCCATGAGGGCTGGAACTTTAGCGTTCTTAGCTAGCGGGCCTGCCGAGATACCCGCTCCGCCAGCAGCATTACTAGTAGCCTACTAGCCAATCAGAGCAGAGCAGATTAGGGTGGGTCTTTTCTGCAAGTGGATGGGGATAGTTTTTATACAGTCTATGGTGGGGATACAAGTCAATCAAACTACCGTAAATAACAGGTGAACTGTGAACATTGTAATTTGGCATGCGGATAAGAGAGTGCTTCAGCATCTCAACCATGATTTCAACACATCAATAACTCTCTTGCACACATATTGCCAGCATGCCATTGGTTAAGGGTGGGACCTTAACCAATGGCACGCTGGCAATATGTGCTTAAGGTTGCAGACCCCTGCTGTACATTGCCCAATCTGCCCCAAACTGCTCAGGCTTTATAAGAGTCCTGGCCTGACGAAATCTACATACCAATATTGAATTATAGTCGTAGCGCCATCTTCTGGCAACAGAAAGTCAGCCTTGTGTGACAAAGATCATCCGATTTTCCTGATAAATACATGGTGTGGTCTAAACATGATATACATGATGTATAAATAATGTGTGTTCTCTAGCACCACATAGTGACACAGGTATGGGCACAGGTAGTGGTACAAAATGTAAAATATGTAATTTCCAACATCATGCACTCCATGGAGGGAATTAAGTCTTACTCTTGCGTGCACTGTCTGACAGTCATGCGCAGAGTGCAAGGGCCCACTCAATGCTGATGGGAACAACAATATTTGAAATTTGTACAGAAATAAATTTGTAGTTGTAAGATTAGAGTAAGATTGTTTCCAGCAGAAGCTTTGGCGGTAAGATGTAAATGCAGACGAGCCTCTGGAATCTCATCTCTCAGATTACCTTTCAAAAACACGACTGAATGACGTCAGTAGATTGGCAGCTGTCACCTGTGTGATGCGAAATTATGTAGTCTAGTCCACACTGATAGCAGTTTAGCCTAAGATGAGCTAAAAGCTTATTCATCCATGAAGACAAGAGCGGTGTTGGGACTAGGCCTGGCAAACCCGGTTCCTTTTAAGGATTCGAGTCACTTTTGCCAAGGAAACTCAGTCCTACTGCGTACACCCACTCGCCCCCTCATGCAGTCACGGAAAAAAGAAAGCATTTTGAGCCAGACTGTTTATTTATTGTCTTAACTTAGTGTAGCCTAAGCAATATATAGGCTTTCAATGTAGACATAGAAACAGGAACGGCAAAATGCTCGTAGTGAATACATAAAAATAATTTTTTTAAATCGACAGTGTGCTCCACCTAATTGCATTTCAACATATTACATTCATACACCAAACCTACAGTATGCCTAGCTAGGCTATGTGCAGAACATTGTATGTTATTTCAGAAGTGAAAGAATGGCTTTTCATTTGCGGGATTGACTGACATCGACAACTCACAAGTCATCGAGGGCTCGTGAGTCATCGAGGGCTCGTGAGTTCTTGAGTGAATCCCATGGTCTGCAAGATTCTGAGGCCTGCGGGTCGGATAACCTGTCTCGGACTGTCTCTCTGCTCACTCAGTCGCTTGAGTTGATTTGTGGAGTTGTTGCCTACGAAATTGTAAGTTATAAAGCTTTTTGCAGCTAAGATGGCTAGGACTAGTAGTAGCTAATGTTGCAAGAGGTTTGTGTGTGGCGCTGTTATCATTTTAGACTTAATTGTAGTAGGACTCAACTGATCCGAGTTAATGATACTAGAGACTTGCGATTCATGAGTCAATTTAAAGACTTGGGTTAAAGATCCAAGTGAATAACGACTCAAACAGGTTTAGTTGGAACACACACAGCCGTGGAGATGACAGAGCTCGGGAGGCAGCAGCTAGCTAATATGGCTACTTGGTCAACAGTGCACTGTTGTTCATTTTAGCACGGTTAGCACATATCCTTAGCAGTTAAATGAGTCAAGCCGCTAGCCAGTGCACGCCCAGCCCGGGTAATATTAGTGCGCTTAGCAGAGTGGTGGTGGGCATCTAACCAATGTGACACAAACATCCTACTAGTCACTGAGTCAGAATGTGAAATAACCTTTGCTGAAAAAGTGGAGGCAGAGAAACTGCTGCTGCTGCAGGCTGAGATGAGAGCCCAGCTGCTCTGATGCTTGGTTGGCTTCCAGCCGGCTATCATTTCCTGAATGTTCGGCCCAAAAGTGATTCCGTGGAGAGGGTGGTTCATTACAAATAGGACAGACTGGAGTTTAGTTTTTAGTTTATTTTTCTTTGAACTCGAAGTTGAACGGTCTTCTTTCTCTGTATGTTGGTTCGCCATTGTGAGTCAGCAGTAATGTAATGGAGGCACCCGACCCAATTAACATACCGTTTCATTGATTCTTTCCTTATCAGAAGTACCCAATTTCCGAGTACAATGGAACGCAGCATAACCGGCAAAACCAACCCCTGCTGACTAATGTAAAAAGCGTCACTAACTGTGTGAATTTAGGGCGGGAAAGTCGCACCAGACTCTCAGATTATACAACTTGACAAAGCAGCAAATACAGCTATATTCACATGTTTTGCACAGAGAATATCAGCTTCTGCCTTCAAATAGATGCTTTAGAGTTCATTCTTTCAATCGCATAAGACTTAAAAACTCTTTCATACATCAATCTATCCTATTATTAAACTAGCTACATTAAATCCAGTGCAATATTTATTCAGGGTTACAAGTCTCCAATAACTTGTCTGTGTGTATTTTCTGTTGCTATATATGTATACTTTCTTTTCTTACTTGGGTGTTTATGTCATTTGTGGTAATGTTTCATCTACTGTCTTTTGGTGTTATTCATCTTATGTATGTCTGTATGTATGTCTATGTCCTCTTTTTTATATGAGCTACCCAGGGATGCAAAAAGAATTTCAGCACTGGTTGACGATAAAGTTGTATCGTAATCCATGCACACATTCAACAGAAGCAGAAGGACTATACCAGTGTATTTTAGTTCTTTTTAATTTGTCTTTCCACAGATGACGCATCAAGCAAATATTCTTAACAGGCTTAAGAGAAACCAGACAGGAATCAAGAAGACCAATGATTACACCGCTACACGGCAATCTCATTGAACCACTTTGGCAATAACTTTCTGTAAGTCCTGGACAAACAATCACTGTCTGAAAAAAACACCTACAGAAAAAAATCGGTTGCATGTCCCGTGTGTAAACAGCCACAGAGAGACAGATGCAACCACATCGCTATATAATACGACTAAACTGTGCTGAATCCAACAACCAGCACGCCATCTTGGCCAACTATGAACGCTACCACAGCAAATCAGTCGGACTGCCTCGAGGTGAAGGTCCCAGTTCCTCTCTTCTTCATTATCGGTGTGGTAAGCCTGGCAGAGAACCTGCTGGTTGTGGTGGCCGTCATACGAAACAGGAACCTCCACTCACCCATGTACTGCTTCATCTGCAGCCTGGCAGCCTTTAACACCATTGCAAGCCTCACCAAAACCTGGGAGAACCTGATGATTGTGTTTGCCGATGTGGGACAGCTGGAGAAGAAAGGTTTCCCTGAGAAGAACCTGGATGATGTGATGGACTCCCTGCTGTGTATGTCATTTATGGGCTCCATTTTCAGTTTCCTTGCTATTGCTGTTGACCGGTATGTATGTATAGCTTGGATTTGCACACACAAATGTTTTAGATGAACGTTTTACAGCATTTTTATACCACATATTTGACAGTATGAGGGATGAATTGGAATCTGTGATGATATTAATGTGTTCCATCCCAGCCCACTAGTCCACCAGAATCCCCATGAACAAAAGCATCATGTAGTAGCTGTATGTGGCTGTCCACTGCTCCCTAAAGCTCAGAATAGGGTAAACGATTGTATGTGATGGATAATACAATTTCTGCTAGTTCTTTTCAAACTTGTAGAAAATATTTAGATAAAGTTGGTTTTTACATTGGTTGTCATGAGACCATTATAATTGTGAATATTTATTCTTGACCTCAAGTCAAGTGAAACAATTTGGACTTGGTCATTAATTCAATTCAATTCAATTGTATGTATAGTATCAAATCATAACAAGAGTTATCTCAGGACACTTTACAAATAGACCACACTCTATAATTTACAAAAACCCAACAATTCCAGTAATTCCTCCAAGAGCAAGCATTTAGTGTGACAGTGGCGAGGAAAAACTACTTTTAGGAAGAAACCTTGGGTGGTGAGAAAAACTTCCTTTTAGGGAGAAACCTCGGACAGACCCAGGCTCTTGGTAGGCGGGGTCTGACACTGCCGGCACTGCAGGGTGTTACAGGACATAGCAGGGCACAGCAGAGCATAGCAGCGTGTAACAGGGCATAGCAGGATGTTTATGAAAAGTCATAAAGTCGTAGAGCAGTCTGCTGTACTGAACTCAAGCGAATTGTCATTCGCTGACTTTGATGAATTTACTGTTTATCAGACCCCAGATGAGACAAGAAGCTAATGTTAGCTAACGCTGCTGTGACGGCCCCTCTGCCTCTGACTCCCGTTGCAGGAGAACGCTGTATTCCTCCGACACACTGTATTAACACTACTGTTTTAAAACCGTTTTCCAGGTTAGTGGGGGTGCATACCGCTCAAAACCAACATGAAAAACGTAGCTAGTAATGTTCACTCAGCGGTTAGTTTTGTTGTTAAACTGTGTGTGTAAAATGAGTGCCGCGGTGACGTTAAATCACCCTACTGTACCGTCTATTTGCTGGATGGTTTCAAGCTAAGGGTCGCAGCTAACATATAATCCAGCAGATATGCCCATACACTGACGTCCAATGGAATTACAGTAGTCCAGCCTGGAAGTAACGAATGCATGGACTAGTTTTTCAGCATAGTTTTGAGACAGGATGTGCCTAATTTTGGCAATGTTACAAAGATGAAAAAGGCTGTTCTTGAGGTTTGTTTTAAGTGGGCGTTGAAGGACATATCTTGTTCAAAAATAAGTCCTAGATTTCTGACAGTAGTGCTGGGGCCAGGGCAATACTATCCAGAGTAACTATTGTGGTGTAATTCAGTAGCGATGCTGTAATGCTATGTGGTGAGGAATCCGCCGACACTGTTTCTTGATTATAAAGGTTTATTTACATCAAAGAAATCAGCATCATGTACAAGCTCTGCAGAGCTCGGAGAGGACCTGTTTTCCCCGATTTTCCAGTGGTCCTCTGACTATCTTTGTTTTAACATGGTATATATTCTATAATGTGTGTAACATGGATGGGGGAGGAAACAATACTTTGACCAATGGCTCTGACTTCCAGAGAAGTGTCCAGCGAATGTAAGCTAAAGTTCATACGAGTTTCTTTGTTACCAAAAACTTAAGACAAAGTTTATAAAAGGTCCGTTAGAAGTCCAGATACTACATTTCCCCCCTTCCAGACTAATTAAGTCTCGAAAACAAAAAGAGTAACATTACAAAATAACACTTTCCATTACATCAGGTGTCTTGTAATATAACCTTAGCAATAACACAAGTTTTCATAGAGTGTAAACAATTTCTAGGAAGTGTAAACACACATTTTATGGAGTGTAAGAGCAAAAAACCTGTCTGGCAGCTTTCTTCCCAAATATCCATCAATCAATCTAGACAGGAAAATTCTCTCACGGCCCCTCTGCCCCAGGCGACCACCTCAGTACTCCAGATCAATTAGAAATCTTTTTATCAATCCATGTAATGTCTAGGTGTACTCAAATACATATGTCAACCTCAGGAATCAAATAAAATCAAAACATTGCCCCAATTCAGACTGATCGACTCATCGGATCTGAAAAAGGACCTTGCCTTACCTAGACCCCGCTGTCCCTGAGCGTCAAGAAAAACATAAAAACATCTGAGGTCTCCATGTGTATTCCACAACATATTCTTCAAACAATTTAATACAAAACGAATATAAGACAAAGTATATATCCATTGCAGCTCCTTTGCGGTGTCAAATCTCCAGTGTGATGTCGATGGAATCTGAACATTCATCATTGTATCCTTGTTCAGAGTTCTCCAGTCCATTTTATTGTCCATATTTAAGTATCTGAATCCCCTCTGCACATTACCCCATATGCTCTGGAAGAAAAGAAAACACCTACCAGTATTTTTGCAAAACAACACATAAAAGAAAACTCTATAAAATATCAAAATTACTATGAATGAACCAAAAATAATATGAATGATATGAATCACATATGAATCACATTCCATTTCCCCCATTTGATAAAATAAAAAACACTAAACAATATTCAAAGAAATGTGAAAATGACGACAGAATCAGATATTCAAAATGAAGAACTTTCCATCAATACTGCTAGATTTATCCTCAAATGATAGGATTCAAAATTACGAAAGTGTACATTGTCTCTCTTCACTCTACTTCCAGAACTAGAATCAGATTTAGCTGTAACAAGTGTTTCCCTCCTTTTGCAACACAAGCTAACTCATGTGCTTCCTAAATCCCTCTTTGCTGACTTATCGATAGTCAGCAACAAAAGTTATATCATTTTAAAGATAACTCTTATCCTAATGTATCAATCACACCTTCAACAAATTAAATCAAACAAATTGACCAAATCATAAACCTCCCCATTTTTTTATTAACACATATGGATGTAGCCAATTAGATAGAGAAGAACAAATTTATTTTAAGAGCCAATCATTTTGTAGCATGTAATTACGCACTTTCTACAATGTATCACACACAACTCTCTCTTCACTGTTTATTTAACAGATAGTGGGTGTTATAGATCTCCTTATGATAAACACCCCTTCTTTCAACATCATCTACTTGAAATTCCTGTATAAACTGGATTGAGGCTGAAAAATAACCTGACACAGCTATATACTAACATAAAGCAATGTAGCCACCTTGCCACATCATAAAATTATAACCATGCATATGGTAGTCAATACTGAATTCTCAATTTCTCAATGCAAGCCATCATTGAAATTTAGACTGATACTTAAACTAACATCTCAACACATCAGTGTAACATGTTGAACTGTGAAAATTATCCTAAACTCTTCATACCAAGTCAACTCGCAAATGTAATGTGCAGAACAATCGTTCCTCTCCCTTAACATTGTTTCTGTAATTAATAAGCCAAAATTGTAATCTCTATCAAAATTCAATGAATTGCAAAGCTTCACTCTGGAGTCTCTGTAAGTTATTTTACTGTCTAACTCTACAGGTTAGAATCCTGCAGGCTTCAGTAACACCACTGCAACTTATGCAGAATAGTGAAATTCAAATCAGATTTCTAAACCTCTATATAAATGACAAAAGATGCTGATCCATCATTGGACTGTAATAACTGATTTCCATTCGTGAATCTGTACTTAGAAAGAATGATATGAACAGATTACTGATACACTATAAACAACAAATTAACCAATGTAAAAACTTTTCATTTGACTAAGATATATCTGTGAGTGGAAGTGGTCTTATCTTTTCTCACATTATTACTGTTACTATTTTCATATGGTCCTAATGACACTTGTGATACACCTTGCCCTTCTTTTTGTGTTAAAGATAAAGGTGCATTTACGAACTACATCCAAGAATAGTTTACTGATGTTAATGTCAGGCTATTTTCACTAATAGTCACACAATTGTTCTAAGCTTATTTCTAAGATTTCTTTAGTCGATCAGTCATTTTTTATGCTTATTCATGCTTAATTACTCATTTCCAAGAAACTTATGAGCACATTTATGGTAAACACAAGATTTAAAGTGGTGCTTTTGCAGGATTAATTGTGGAGAAACTCAGTTTTACAGATGGTTAATTAACTACATTTATATTGTGCTTTTCTAGTCTTAACCACCTCTCAAAGCGCACAGCTCTGTCAATTAAATCAACTAATCGATTAGTCGACAAAATTGTATAAGTGTTAGTCGACTAAGAATTTCTTTAGTCGAGGACAGCCCTAGAAATAATTACTTCTTTAGAGTATATGTATTTTCAAAATGTGTGTTGTCAGCGCATTACCTACTTTCTATGCGTTGTTATGCGTCGATGCGTCGATGCGCCAGAGCAAATCCGGTCTCTCTCCCCTCCTTCTCTGGTCAGTCAGCTGATGTCCACGCTCATCTGTGGAGATCTGTACCAACTTGTGACTGTTTTTGTCCTTCTCTTTCCGATCCTGATGACACCTCCCTTTCAGATCTTCTGGGCACCTCTAGAATCCTGGCTCCAGACCCCTGTAAGGGTTCACCGGTCTTCCAATTGACGTTAGTTGGCACCTGAATCCTCTTCTGTAATTTCCTCTAGGATTCCATCCTGGTATATTGCAATCACAGGCAAAGTGGCCATCCTGTCCACAATTGAAACACGCTTGTGGAGATTGCATAAAATGCGGATTAAGTCTTCCAGCTCATCCTCTTCCTTTTCCTCTCCAGTTCTGTATCTGTCCAGAAGCTGGCTGTGGGTATAAAATAACTGGAATCACTAATGGTGGCTGTTGATTTGGTGAACACTGATTCTGCTTCTTGTCCTTATTCTTATCTTCCACCAGCTGCATTTGATTGAGTTTTCTGGGAGTTTCTCGATCTTGTTCTTTCTGCTCATGTTCCTTTCTCCTATATAGCTCTACCTGATGAGCTACATGATCTGCATAGACATTTTTTCCCATGCTTCCAAGTCCAACCACCTCTTCCAGTTTGCTCCTCACTGGTGATGGCAGCCCCTTCTGTATTTTGGCTCGCAAAATTGACTGCTCCACTTGACTCACATCTGGATCATTTCCGGTAATATTTCTCCACACCTGATAAGCTCTCGACACATAAGCTCTTGGTTTTTCTTCTTGTTTCAGTGGCTCAATTAGAATATTGTCCGGATGCACATTTGTTGGAAACATATCTTTCAGTGCTCTCCACAGTCGACCTCTATTTGTGGCCAACAATTCAAGATCACGTACAGCAGTTCCCACATATCGATTAAATCTAGCTTTCTGTAGAATATCTTCCATTGCCGGAATCCCAATAAGATTCGTCAAAAGTCTCTTAACATCTCCCATGACATACTGTGTTCCCACCGTAATTTCTTCCAACTTTAGGATCCAAGGATGTGCTCCATCTTGAAGAACAGGCAACTTATCAAGAATATCTGACATATTCTGTCCTTGAATTAGCACTGGAAGCATCTTCTTACTTGTCTTCCCTTTTCTTGACTTTCTCTCCACTTTTTGGGTTCCTTTTTTCAACAATTTGTCTCTGTATCTTCAGCTTCTCATATTGCTCTTCCAATCGCTCCATGTCTCTTTCAATCTCTTCTATGCTAGACATGCAGGATGAAATCCCATAGCTTCTTTACTCTCCAAATCTTCATCACTGTCTTCATCTTTACTTTCATCAGAGGTGTGATCTCTTGTATCTCTTCGTTTCCTCCATTCTTCATCACCTCTTTTCTCCGCTCTGGCCAGCCTCCTTCTGATCACAGGATCATATTCACCCATGATCTCTTCTGAATCACTCTGATCATCATCATCATCTTCAAACTCCATCCTTCTGAACCTCACTTTTCCCTTAGTTTCCAGACGTGTCGTTTTCTTCTTACTTCTGGAGTTTGGATTCATCTTTATGGTCGTTTCTGCTTGTCTTCTCTCTGTTATTTGTTCATCTTCATCTCTGATGCCATAATCACGCTCCTGAGTGATCATTGTCTCACTTTGTTCTATTGTCAGCACTGATCTGTAAAGATCTTTATCACTTTCAGCATCACACATCTTCTGAGTCCAGGTAAAGTTGGGCTGAACTCCTCAAACTTCAGTTCATCTGGGAATGTTCAACAAAGTGAGTTGCTTCTTTAATGTCAGTCTCTGATCATGCCCTGAAAACCATCTGGCTGTCCATTTCAACCACTCAATCATGGGCAGTTGCAAATCTGTCCCCCCTCCTTTTCTGCTGCTCCAACTCCAGATGTGCTTCTGGTGCAAGTGTGTGGGGGATGGGGCCAAAGTTGAACGCTGAATACTGTGTCTGTTGGATTGAGGTCATGTAGTTCAGGGTCTGGTATTGTCCGTCACCAGTTCTGTAGCTCGTTGGGGGAGTGAGACAGGTCCGCTCTGACATCCAGCGAGGCACACTGAATAAACAAAAAACACAGCTCCTCCAAGAGGCATTACTTTTACTTTAATCATACTCATTTTAGTTTTCTTAATTCTCCTTCTACATTCTAACCTGTGACATCGTTGATTCAAAATATTGCTACAAAAATATTACCTAAGTAAGAAAAGTATCATAAAATATGTGCTTCAAGTACTAAAAGTAGCAACTCAGAAAAGTCCCCATATTTTTAAAACTGGAAATGATCACAGTAATTCTATCAATCAACTAAATATGTAAGCAGCTAATCATTTCAACCAAACTTTGAAAGAGGTCTATATCTTTGTTATACAGTTTAACAACAATAAAACATCATATTTTGTAAACATATGTTTTATCTACACAAATCCTAAATCTTTTTTTTTAAATTTGTGATATGTCAGATCACAATAATATCCAAAAGCAATTCGTTTTGGAAATTACCAAAATTATTAATCATTCCTGAAAATTAACCAATTTGTCTCTTTTTCCTAAGTTTTGGTGCTTGTGGTATAGCAGTCTTTACTATCCTCATCTAAACGTTTACCCTCCTGTAGATTGGAGCCCAAATACTGCAGTTATCTCTGTACCAACAATATTAATATGAACCCCATTATCCTAATTCAAAAATACATTTGTCTCTTTCTTTGTCTTTCTGTCACTTTCACAACACTCTCTTTCTGTCTTTAACTAACTTAGTACATCCTTGTACCCTTAACTTTCCCTTAAAGTCATGCCTTATTTTCTTCCCATCGTCTCATAAAACTTTCTTTTCCCTTTCTGTTTTCCCTTTTTGCAACATACGCTTACCATTTTCTCTCAGCTTTCCTAACTATCTTTTGTAACAATTGTTACCCCTTTAATATACAAAGTATATAAACCAACTCAGTCTAATGTTTCATTAGGATTGAATTAATTTTACAGAAATCGGATTCATTGGCTCTGTTTCCCACCTTCACAAATGTCACTCATTTCCTTGGCATAATGACGTGACCACATGTGACAGTAGGGAACTTTAAGCAAAATCAAAAACCTTATAAAACTATCAAATTTTGAATTATTTTATTCAAAGTAAAATCATTTTAGAGGCCTTGCCACTCAAAACAAGTGGTCCAACATTTTGGAATGGCAGAGGTGACAATCCTGGAAACCATCAATCAGTCCTCTCATCTCTTACTTCCAATAGAGGTATAGAGGCTGGAATTTTCTTATTCCAGGGTGATCAATCACTGGTTTGGGTTCCAGATGCAAATCACCTATGCCAGCTGTTAATCTTTTTTTTTTTTTCTTCCCTTTTTTCTCTTCAGGTCTGAGCCTTGTTTATGCCTACTTTTATCCTCAAATCTTTCACCCAATTATTTTTTTATTTTTTTTCATACTTCAGAAGCAAGCATAGTTAAGGCTTCCTAATTAGAAGGACATTTTAAATTATGCCATTTCTCTAGATGTTTTATGCCGTTTTTCTATTTTTCTTTCTTTATATCTGTCAACATAACATTTATAGATTCAATGGATCTCAATCCAATAGTTTCATAGTCAAACAACCGCTATTTTAACAAACAGAATACTGAACCTCAAGTCTGAAAGTCTCCCCCTTTCTCATCTTTGCAGCACAGGCTGCAGCACCCCAGTGCAGGCAGGGAGTGGCTTAAACATCTGTGGACCCTAACATTCCTTAAATTCTAGACATGCGCTGTTCATTCACCAGTGCGATCCACCAGAGAGATGAGCTCTCCAAAATCACACTCCCAACTCAGCAACATAAGACAAAACGCACAAACCAACACAAAATTACACAAAACATCCAACACAAAGCCTACTTTGAAGCTTTTTAACTTGACTATAGTCTATTTTTCTTATTTTATCTAATCCGCCAACCTATACTTATTTTTTTATCCAAAACAAATCTTCTCTATAAGATCATAACGTCCTTCCAGAAGGCTCATACATTTTAACACATTCAACGTTCCCTCCAAAGGGAACTCATAGTTTTAACAGATTTTCAAAAACTTTCTCTCAAAAGAGAGACTCATAACTCTTTAACAAACTTTGGAAACGTTCTCAAAAGAGACTCATAGTTTTAACCGTAATAACCAGAATATCGTATCTAGAACCGAAACAGATATATATATATATATATCTAATGAACAGAATATCATCATGACATATGCACACAGTCTATCACACATCGCAGAGGCACCGCTGTTCACACACACACACACACTCTGTCTCTCATACACATCCAGCAACCAGAATGCATTCATTATAGAGCTACAATTCCTAAAGCATGATTCCGCCGTTTCCTTTTCTTGAATTTTTGTTACCTTTTGAGGTATAGACTGCAATGCAAGATTACTTCAAACATAAATTCGTCAACCCATGAAATCTGTAATTTCCATTGCAGTCTATTCTATACCCCCAGTTCCTAGAACTGACCTGAAACTTTACCTAGTAATTTTCAGGTTTTGTGGCCCATCTAACATTGCCTCACGAGGGTCTCGTTGAGGGCTTTTATCAACATTTATCAAATTAGCAGCGTTATCTCCTTATTTCCTTATTCTCCTAATGTCCTTTTTTTCCCCTGTATTTCCTCTTATTCCCCCTTGTTTTGTTTTCTGTTTGTTTTTTTTTACTCCAATGTGATCCCAGAAAGCCTAGTTTTTACGCAGTGTCTTAACCTGTTACTAATTAGGCTATTGTACACATCTTCCTCTGTCCTTCACCTCACTTTACCTTTCCTCCACTTCTCTATCTCAATTCCACGCACGCTCCCCCCTTTTGCGTTGCCTCACAACGCAAACAAAATTTAGAACAGAATCCTAACCACACAGCAAACAGCATGGCACACGCACACACAGGTTTGAAACGATGCAGCCCCCCTTAACGCACACACACAGAGACACAGAAGAACTGACCAGCGCTCTCAAAGTTGTGAGATAACTCACCTTATCAGCCAATGGAGCGGAAATCAGGTCGACCGTGCCCGCGATGAAACGTCGAGACCGGCGCGCATCACGTCCCGCAATCCTCGTCTCCAGATTTGTGGTGTAATTCGGTAGCGATGCTGTAATGCTATGTGGAGAGGAATCCGCCGACACTGTTTCTTGATTATAAAGGTTTATTTACATCAAAGAAATCAGCATCATGTACAAGCTCTGCAGAGCTCGGAGAGGACCTGTTTTCCCCGATTTTCCAGTGGTCCTCTGACTTTCTTTGTTTTAACATGGTATATATTCTATAATGTGTGTAACATAGATGGGGGAGGAAACAATACTTTGACCAATGGCTTTCATCCTTTTGGAACCAAGCCAACAAGGGCATCCCTAATTTTTTCCAGATGTTTCCAGAGAAATGTCCAGCGAATGTAGGCTAAAGTTCATACGAGTTTCTTTGTTACCAAAAACTTAAGACAAAGTTTATAAAAGGTCCGTTAGAAGTCCAGATACTACACTATATCTTTGGATATGAATATATGAATATTGCCTAGAGGAAGCATATATAAGGAGAATAGAATTGGTCCAAGCACTGAGCCTTGTGGAACGCCATGGCTAACTTTAGCGTACCTGGAGGATTTATCGTTAACATTAACAAATTGAGCTTGATCAGAGAAATAGGACTTAAACCAGCTTAGTGCGATTCCTTTAATGGCAACTAAATGTTCCAATCTCTGTAACAGGATGGTATGGTCAATAGCGTCGAATGCAGCACTAAGATCTAATAAGACAAGTACGGAGGCAAGTCCTTTGTCTGAAGTGGTTAGGTATTTAGTAATTTTCACCAGTGCCGTCTCTGTGCTATGATGCATTCTAAATCCTGACTGAAAGTCCTCAAATAGACTATTGCCGTATAGAAAATCAAATAACTGATTAGCGACTACTTTCTCAAGGATCTTGGAGAGAACGGGAAGGTTAGATATAGGTCTATAGTTGGCTAAGACCACATGATCGAGGGTGGTTTTTTTCAGAAGAGGTTTTATCACAGCTACTTTAAATGACTGCAGTACATCACCTGTTAATAAAGACATTGATCATATTTAGTAATGAAGTGTTAACCACGGGTAACACTTCTTTAAGTAGCCTTGTTGGGATGGGGTCTAAGAGACAGGTAGATGGCTTAGCTGAAGAGACATTTAACAGTAATTGTTGAAGGTCTATAGGATAAAAGCAGTCTACGTATATGTCAGGTCTTGTTATTCTTTCTAGTAGTCCTGCATTTAAAGGTGAACCGTAAGAAGTTGAGAGAAAAAGGTGATGAATTTTATCTCTAATTGTTATAATTTCATCATTGAAGAAGCTCATTAAGTCGTCACTAATCAGAGCTATAGGAATAGATGGCTCAATAGAGCTGTGACTATCTGTCAGCCTGGCTACAGTGCTGAAAAGAAACCTTGGGTTGTTCTTATTTTCTTCTATTAATGATGAGTAATAAATAGTCTGATCTGGCATTTCTGAGGGCTTTCCTATAGGTTTTCAGACTGTCATGCCAATCTAAACGAGATTCTTCCAGTTTGGTGGAAAACCATTTACTTTCAAGTTTTCGCGTGGTTTGTTTTAATGTGAGTTTGGGAGTTATACCAAGGTGCTAATTTCCTTTGCTTCATCATCTTCTTTTTGAGGGGAGCAACAGAGTCTAAAGTCGTCCGTAGGCAGGCCGTAGCACCATCTATAAGGTTCACTTTATGAGGTTATTTAACATTAATATGAGTTTCCCCAGCCTTCCAGTGGCTAGAAATGGCGATATGTGTAAACCAAGCCCTGGGTATCCTGCTCTGCCTTTGAGAAAATGAAAGCTCAGATGGGCCAATCTGGAAGGTTATCTCCCCTTTCTCTGCTTTGCCCGCCCAGAGAATTTGGCCCACCCATGAGAGAGAGACATCATGGCTTTCAAACGAGCAAAGTGGCAGTTGGTCAAGGTCGAAAAAAACTTATAAATGAGAGATTATTAGATGTGTTTTTGCCTCACCATACAGTTTGACAGACAGGCTTTGAATGGGCGATAATGGGGCAAGAACAGATTGCTCAATACACAGCCCGGTCTCATGGCAGTTCGTGATATGGTCACGTTATTGAATCTATTAAGTTGTGGACAGGACACATAAATGTAATTTTTTTGTGTGGCGATTACAAATTTTAAAGCAATGTATTTCAATGGGAAGCATATTTCGTGATCACAGAATGATGATGGTAGCGAGTAGTATTGATAAGGCAAAAGTCTGCGCAGGGAGGTTGGTCGGGGTGTGGATGGGTCAGAAAACACAGGACTTTCACCCCTGCACTCAGGGATCGCATCCCGCGAGTGGCGGCCCGTCCCGTTGTTGTGGCCGGCGTGTGGCGCCTCATTTTCCCGTTGTTGCGTCCCCCAGAGCAGGTTTGAAAATCGTGACCTGTACACATTCAAATTTCGTGGCGTGTACACGAAAAACACAGGACTTTCACCCCGGAGACCGGGGATTGCGTCCCGCGTGTTGCAGTTCCTTTCCTCGTTATTCTCTTCCTAACCACAACCGTCCCTCTGTTGTCGGTGTGTCCCACGTGTGACGGTTCTTTTCCCCGTTCTTCTTTTCCTAACCACAACTGTCCTGTTTTTCTTTGCTCTTTTGTCAGTTTGGGGAGCCCCAATGGCTCCATGAAGGAACACATTTCTTCATCAGTAGAGGACTAACTTTAACTTGCGCATTTTTTGAACTATCAAAATTCTTTGGATAAATTTTCATCATGAGGTTCAACAGATACTACCTATAGATTTCAGTGTTAAATTCTTTAAATATTGTTAATATCTACAATTGCTGCAAAAACATTGCAGCAATTGGATCCAGTATTTGCCACAGGTTGAAAATGTACTTGTGGTGGTAGGTGGCACAGGATGTGACGGCGCGGTGCATGAGGGCTGGGTTCAGTAATAAACCAGTCAAACATAGGTTTATGAACTATTTATTGAAAACAATGACTAGGCTAATAACTAGAACTAATAACATTAACAGATCATTTTGAAATAAATAACTATTTAGATATTAAAGAGGTATTCTAACAGCGCCATCTAATGGCCGATTCACTCTAAATTTGGCAAGGATGCTCATGCCCCTATGCGGAACAATTGTGTCATGCTTGGTGGCAATCAAAATTCTTTTGATATCTTTTTGTCATGAGGGTCCACCGAGTCTACGTGCACATTTATGTGCAGATGGGACTCACGCTCTAGGAGGAGTTAAAAAAAGTAGGTTTTGCTGAAAGCGAATTTGCTAATTATTTAAAAAAATCAAAACAGTGCCATCTTAAGGGTGATTGACGCTGAATTTGGCAAACAGCCTCATTGGCCCATGAGGAACAACTGTGTTATGTTTTGTGTCCATCGGAATAGCTGTTGCCAAGATACAACCGTTCCTGTTTCGATACCCACCTACAGGAAGTTGGTCCTCCATAACTTGCGCATTGTTTTAGCTGTCAAAATTCTTTTGATAACTTTTTGTCAGAAGGATCCACCAAGTCTATACACAAGCTTTCATGCCAATCAGACTCACGCCCCAGGACGAGTTAGACAAAGTAGGTTTCCCATACATCAATATTTTGCTTATTATTTCAAAAAATTAAAACAGTGCCATTTAATGGCCTATTGCCACCAAGTTTGGCAAAGATGCTTAACTTAATAATTGTTTCCAAGATAACGCAACTTCCTGTTTAGACAGGAAGTTGCTGTAACTTGCACATTTTTTGAACTATCAAAATTCTTTGGATACATTTTCATCATGAGGTTCAACAGATACTACCTGCAAAGACTCAAGAAGATTGAAGTTACGGCCTAGGACTGATTCGAAAATGTAAAACAAATAAAAAATACATAATTAAAAATGGCCACCTTCCGGATGGATGGAGCTAATGAAGGTAAATGGGAAATATGTCCGCAATGATTAGAGCAATATGTGTATTAAAGATGGTGACGATCGGAGCAACTATATCCAAGCCTTAGGGGGGGCTATAGAGCCCGCTTACAGGCACTCCCAAGCCTAAATGTGAATTCATGTGTAAGAGTTTAATATTCTGCACATGGCTGCCAAATTTTTAGAGTTTTCGTGCATCCTAAAGTCCTCAAACAAGTGTTGGTAAAATGAAGATTTTTGCATGAAAACCAATTTTTCAGAAATTTTAGAATTATGTAATTTTTTTCTAAAAATAGTACCATGGACTAATTACCAAATTAGAAAATTTGGTATATTAACTTATTACTTTTGTCCAATTTAAGGCGCGCGTTAGGGGGCGCTATGTAGCCCCCTGGCAACTAAGGCATGGATACCCGACCCGATGCCGACAGGTCTCGACGCGTCCCGACGGGCTGAGCCGGGTTTGGACAGATATTTAGAAAGTATGGGTCGGGTTCGGGTCGGGCTCGATCACATCAGCTCGATAAGGCCATCCATCCATCCATCCATCCATCTTCGTCCGCTTATCCGGTGTCGGGTCGCGGGGGGAGCAGCTCCAGCAGGGGACCCCAAACTTCCCTTTCCCGAGCAACATTAACCAGCTCCGACTGGGGGATCCCGAGGCGTTCCCAGGCCAGGTTGGAGATATAATCCCTCCACCTAGTCCTGGGTCTTCCCCGAGGCCTCCTCCCAGCTGGACGTGCCTGGAACACCTCCCTAGGGAGGCGCCCAGGGGGCATCCTTACCAGATGCCCGAACCACCTCAACTGGCTCCTTTCGACGCAAAGGAGCAGCGGCTCTACTCCGAGCTCCTCACGGATGACTGAGTTTCTCACCCTATCTCTAAGGGAGACACCAGCCACCCTCCTGAGGAAACCCATTTCAGCCGCTTGTATCCTGGATCTCGTTCTTTCGGTCATGACCCAGCCTTCATGACCATAGGTGAGGGTATGCACGAAAACTGACCGGTAGATCGAGAGCTTTGCCTTCTGGCTAAGCTCTCTTTTCGTCACAACGGTGCGATAGATTGAATGCAATACCGCACCCGCTGCGCCGATTCTCCGACCAATCTCCCGCTCCATTGTCCCCTCACTCGCGAACACAACCCCAAGGTACTTGAACTCCTTCACTTGGGGTAAGGACTCATTCCCTACCTGGAGAAGGCATTCCATCGGTTTCCTGCTGAGAACCATGGCCTCAGATTTAGAGGTGCTGATCCTCATCCCAACCGCTTCACACTCGGTTGCGAACCGATCCAGTGAGTGCTGAAGGTCACAGGCCGATGATGCCATCAGGACCACATAATCTGCAAAGAGCAGCGATGAGATCCCCAGCCCACCAAACTGCAACCCCTCCCCACTCCGACTACGCCTCGATATCCTGTCCATAAATACTACAAACAGGATTGGTGACAAAGCGCAGCCCTGGCGGAGGCCAACCCTCACCTGAAACGAGTCCGACTTACTACCGAGAACCCGGACACAGCTCTCGCTTTGGTTGTACAGAGATTGGATGGCCCTGAGTAGAGACCCCCTCACCCCATACTCCCAGCAGCACCTCCACAGTATCTCCCGGGGACCCGGTCATACGCCTTCTCCAAATCCACAAAACACATGTAGACCCGGTTGGGCATACTCCCAGGCTCCCTCCAGGATCCTTGCGAGAGTGAAGAGCTGGTCCGTTGTTCCACGACCAGGACGGAATCCGCAATGTTCCTCCTCAACCCGAGGTTCGACTATCGGCCGAACCCTCCTTTCCAGCACCTTGGAGTAGACTTTACCAGGGAGGCTGAGAAGTGTGATACCCCTATAATTGGCACACACCCTCTGGTCCCCCTTTTTAAAAAGGGGAACCACCACCCCAGTCTGCCACTCCTTTGGCACCATCCCAGACTTCCACGCAATGTTGAAAAGGCGTGTCAACCAGGACAGCCCCTCCACACCCAGAGCCTTGAGCATTTCTGGACGGATCTCATCAATCCCCGGGGCTTTTCCACTGTGTAGTTGTTTGACTACATCAGTGACTTCCGCCTGGGAAATCGACGACAATCCCCCATTATCCTCCAGCTCTGCCTCTAACATAGAGGGCGTATTAGTCGGATTCAGGAGTTCCTCAAAGTGCTCCTTCCACCGCCCTATTACCTCCTCAGTTGAGGTCAACAGTGTCCCATCCTTACTGTACACAGCTTGGATGGTTCCCTTCCCCTCCTGAGGTGGCGAACAGTTTTCCAGAAGCACTTTGGTGCCGACCGAAAGTCCTTCTCCATGTCTTCTCCAAACTTCTCCCACACCCGCTGCTTTGCCTCTTTCACGGCAGAGGCTGCAGCCCTTCGGGCCCTTCGGACCCTGCAACTGCCTCGAGTCCTCCGGGATAACATATCCCGGAAAGACTCCTTCTTCAGTCGGACGGCTTCCCTGACCACGGTGTCCACCACGGTGTTCGTGGGTTACCGCCCCTTGAGGCACCTAAGACCCTAAGACCACAGCTCCTCGCCGCAGCTTCAGCAATGGAAACTTTGAACATTGTCCACTCGGGTTCAATGCCCCCAGCCTCCACAGGGATGCACGAAAAGCTCCGCCGGAGGTGTGAGTTGAAAGTCTGTTGGACAGGGGCCTCCTCCAGACGTTCCCAATTTACCCGCACTACACGTTTGGGCTTACCAGGTCTGTCCAGAGTCTTCCCCCACCCTCTGACCCAACTCACCACCAGATGGTGATCGGTTGACAGCTCTGCCCCTCTCTTCACCCGAGTGTCCAAACACACGGCCTCAGATCAGATGAAACGATTATGAAATCGATCATTGACCTTCGGCCTAGGGTGCTCTGGTACCAGGTACACTTATGAGCATCCCTATGTTCGAACATGGTGTTCGTTATAGACAATCCATGACTAGCACAGAAGTCCAACAACAAACAACCACTCTGGTTTAGATCAGGGAGGCCGTTCCTCCCAATCACGCCTCTCCAGGTGTCTCCATCATTGCCCACGTGTGCGTTGAAGTCCCCCAGCAGAACAATGGAGTCCCCCACTGGAGCCCCATGCAGGATAAGGCATTTGTTGTAAATGGTGCTGCAGCTCCTTTAAGAGAGCTCAGTGCGTGTGGGTTTGTGTGTGTGTGTGTGTATGTGTGAGAGTGTGTGTGTGAGAGTGAGAGTGTGTGTGTGTGTGGTAAGTGGGCAGAAGAAAGAGGAAGCAGACGTGTTGTAGATACAACCGGAGCAGAGTTAGTGGTTATTCATTTTATAACGTCGGCCCTGGAGGTAACGAGTCTCTGCTGGTTTTCTGATTACGGTGGGAAATGAAGCGATCAGGAGAGGTTAACACATTGAACATTTTAACAGCTTATTAACATGAGCTTGTTGCCCTGTGTGCGCTGATGCGCTTGTAACCAGCTACTCAATAGCTGGCCACTTGTATATGGATAACCACCCAAATTTGCCTGATAGTAATAAATATCCAAGGTATCTAGATGTTTGGAATTTGGCCAGGTCAGAAAATCATAGGTTTGCTTGCTGAAGCCAAAAGATTGACTTACAACAGTGGAAGAACAACACAAGGCACTGGAGAGAGTTTAACTGCATGTATTGAACACACGGCAAGGTAAATAGCATCAATACAGTAACAATTTTATGTATCACAAATGTAGTAAAGTGGAAAAGTGGGATCCCATGTACAAAAGTAGAAAACTACAAAGTATCAAAATAATAAATGTTCATTTCAATTGCGAGTGCACTCAAAATACATTTCGACCCGGGTCTGTTAAAATAATGTTCAAATAAAGTCATCGATAGTGGATCGATGTGCAAGGTAATTGTCGTCCTCCAAGGAAAGCAAGTGTCAGTGTGCACAAAGTTCTACCTGACCCCTTGGGCCAAGGGGGTAATAGATCAAGGTTCTCCGGCTTAAAGTTCCTAAGTTGCAACCTCCTGGCTACAACCAGGCTCTTTTTCAAGTGGGGCTTGGCTCGCCATCCAGTCTGGAAAAGTTTCTCCAAGGTCTCGGAGGATTTCCACCACCGGTCTAGACTCCACCAGACTCAACCCTGACTCTCCTAAAAAACCTGACCTATATGGAATAGGTCAACATAAAATTACCTTAGAGCTAACACTGTTGACATTGCTGTCATAGGCTAAGGCTGGTATCAATGAACTCAATTATCACTAATCACAGTATCATGTTTCTAGGTCAGTTGTACAACATTAAATTTCTCACTACATCACAACTATCATTTTGAAATAAAGTGCATAACCATAATACATAGTCATCACTAAGGTGCATAATAACAATACATAGATGTAACACAATTACACAGAAATACATTCAAAATACGCTTAATAGCCCTAAATAAATGAATGAAGTGTTTGAAAGTCAAACCTCACTATCATTCACTAGTGTTAGTGTCTCAACAGGCCGCTAACAGAGCTTTAGCAAGGCTCCAGTGGGCCACTAGGCCACAACAGTTAATACAGCAAGTTAACTCGACGTTAAACAAATTTTAAACAAAGCTTGACGGAGCAACTCCACTCACCAGCGGTAGTAGTAGCAGTAGAATCGTCAACTCCATTTTAGCAATTTAACAAGGATAATACACTTTTTTGTTCAAATTAGCAGCAGCCGCAGCCGCTAGCGCTGTTTACATTGAGAACAATGGGCACCCAATGGCGAACATTAGCATATAGGCTAGCGGAACATATCAACTCACCAGGGCAATGAGACAGCTCACTCCGCTTTGGACTCTCTCTAGTGTTTCACACTACTAGTTACAGACAACAGTTTGAATATAAACACTTGAAGTTTATAATTAATGTACCGCTACGATGATTCAGCTAGCTACGCTAGTGTCACTTCCGGTCTCTCTTACTAGCGCGAACGGCTGAGAGGCGGGTCTAAACACTCTATTGACTAGGCTAATGCCACAATAACAATATGCCCTCGTATTGGATGATATCAATGTTACAAGCGATCCTTTCAACATAAAAGCATTTATTTATACTTCTATCTAACTTTCATATGCATTGTATAATCACCTGTATATAATTACCAAAACATTTATTGCATATTTATTTAACTCAGGACTTATTTATTTATTCTATGTTTGCCCAATTTATCTCTGGGTTACACGCTCATCTGTTGACATTTCCGAATGCCTTCCTACAGTTGCTTAATAAAAGCGGGCTTTCCACACAAACAAACGTAGCCTACATGTGTCATTAGTATGAGGAAGAAATGAGATTTTAACTGTGTCGGTCTCGGGTTGGGCTCGGACACAAATTTCTTAATGCCTGTCGGGCTTGGGCCGGGTTCGGTCGGGAATAATAATAATAATCTTAGCAAAAACAATATGTGCCTCGCACTTTCAGTGCTTTCGTGTTCGGGCCCTAATTAAAGCTGCAAGCAGCGATGAACGGGCCCTCGCCTCTTGCAGGTTGGGGTACTGCCGGACGCTAATCTTTGCAGCCGTGCATTTGCGCGGCACTCAGACTCACCCCGGATTTCCACTGGATGCGGAACGGCTGCGGAACGGCTCTGGAACGGCGGCGGAGTAATTAGGTTTCCATTAAAGTCAGTGTGTGTATTTCCACTGACTGCAGAACGGCTGCGTTCCGACTCCGGCACAGCTCCGGCACAGCTCCGGCACAGCTCCGGCGATCCACAGCCCTCCGGAGCAGATACGCAAAGCTTCTATTTTTGCCGGACGCCAGAGAGCTCCGCAGAAATTCAGCACACGGCAGATAGTGCAGGACAGGAAGTCGAGCACAGAAGCAAAATAAAACATCTGTTTAATTTTCTAAATAAAATACACCGTGCTCATGGCGGATCATATTTCCCTGCACTACACCTTGAAAACACAGCACAGAGTTGTTTCCCCTCTACTCCTCTGGATGGAAACTAACGGTTTTGTGGTTCTATTCTACGTGAATTCACGAGAACTTGTGGGTCCTCGTGACTACAGCTGTCAGTCATGGCCACAACCGTGCCGCAACAAATCCGGACCCTGTGGGTATTGATGGACGGCAGAGCACGTGGCAGACACGCAGCGGAGCTGGTCTGCAGCCGTTATGCATCCAGTGGAAATCCGGAGTGAGAGATAAACTTAATGTTAAATCTAGTTATAGATAGATATATATTTACCATTTAATGTTAAATCTAATTATAGATAAATAGGTAAATAAATAGATAGATAGGATTTTGGAATTTATGTACTAGAATTGTCATGTTTTGACCTGCCATCAACATGTATTCCTGAACTAGAAGGTCAACCATTTTTTTTACCTGATGAAGGTCAGGGACCAAAACGTATTTTTCTAAATAAATTATTGCTTGCGTAATGGTCAGTGACCATTTCACGAATTGCTGTGAGACTGTGTTGGACAATACCAGTAAAACATGTAATAATAAAACATTTTTTTAATTTAATATTATATGTGTGGGTCTACATAACGTATATACCGTATATCTGGCAGGATTTCTCCTATGGTTATTTCACTGATTTTACTTGGCTGTGTTGTAATTGTTTAACATTAAATGTTACACAATTACATTGTGCTAGTTGGATATCATTACATCTGAACACAACAAAGATAAATCAGTGAAATCATTTATGTGTGCTTTGTAAAACTGCACACACATTAACTCACTAATGCATTTGAGCTGGCATTAGCTAGTATTTGTTTTATTAAAGCAGCTGAAAGACTTGACAAAGATTGCATGGATCCAAAGCATTCAAAAATTGCACTGGCTACAGCCTTGGATAAGCAACAACATAGACCTGAGGAAAACTGAAGAGTCAGATGTAGGCCTGCACAATATTGGAAAAAACTTACATCGCGATATTGTTTTTTCCTGTGATATATATTGCGATATGAAAAAAAGACTAATTTTTACAAGAGGACATAAATAGCCCTATTTAGAAATACTAAATCATTCTCAACTACTGGGGTGATTTTGTAGGGGAGTGCATCTACAATGAAAATAAAAATGAAAATGGAAATTTTCTTATGTGAACCAGTCTTTGTTGAACTTTAATGCTTTACAAAAACCAAAGCAAGTAAGCGCTGTGACTACTCTTCTGAAGTGATTTTGGAGAGGGAAATTAGGAAGAAATACACTGGTTGACAGACATGACACCATTGTATTCATATAATATCAATCCAGGCTAAAGTGAATGATATTAATAATGCATGCATGTTGCTTCCTCTAAATTTCAGGTTGTGGTCGACTAGCGGGGCCTGCTTTGGTTGTTTGATAAATTGATTAAAAATGATCATGATTGTTGGTTTGCTGTGCATGCAGAGCCTGCATGTCACACTCTTGCAACAAACTGTGTATCCAAGAGCACTTAAATCAGTGTAAATTACGTTATATCAGACACAGACTGCTGTTGTAGATTAGTGTTATGTTTCAGCGTCGCAGCTCCAAACCATAACGTTAGTTGGGACAGACGCCTTGTTTCTTTAGGCTAACTATGTTAGCTTTAGCTTGGCTGGTAGCAGCTTTCTGCGGTGAAAAATGGCCAGGAGATGTCGGGATTATGCTGCATTAATCTGGTGATTTAGTTCGTCTTTGCAGCGTACATAAAACACTGACTACCCATGGCAGTATTACAGTATTAGCATCACTGTGTCGGTACGGTACTTTTCTATACACGGGAGAGCCTCACTTCCCATAACAACCCCGTCGGACTAACGTTACGTCACATGACCACTTGTCTTAAAGAGGAAGGGTCAGCCGGTAACAATCGTAAAAGGAGAACAGTGAAAGTTTACTTTTCTATCGAGCAGCAAAAAAGTGTTAGTGTCAACATCGCAATGTCCTGCAATGTAACTATCGCGCATGTGCACATCGCAATGTAGACGATGAAACAAAATATCATGCAGCCCTAGTCAGGTGTAAATTCTCTGTGTGTTTTAGTCATTAATCCTTCCTCCTGGGTCTGGTTAAACACTGGTGTTTTCCTTAAATGTCAGTACAACACGTTGCCTGGCCATGACATGTAGGCTACAGCACAAGTTTGTTTACTTTTTCTCTTGTTTTCTACTGCTGTCAATCAAACACAGAACTGCCCTCCAGGCCTCCAAGGCCTTTTTTTAACAATAAAATATATCAACAATACATTTAAAAAACACTCCACACCATTTTGACTACAAAAGGGAATGACTAGATGTAATTTCAGTTGGACTTTAATAAAAAATCTATATTAGTGTAGCTTTAAAGCTTCCAAGTGTAACTCAACACCAAAGGATTAACTAAGCAGATGATGAAATGATTTGTTTTCACTTCCAGTTACATCACCATTTTCCATGCTCTTCGATACCACAACATTATGACAATGAAGCGCACAAAGGCCATCTTGGGTGTCATCTGGATATCATGTGGGGTGTCAGCCGTGCTTATGGTGAGGTTCTTCGACTCCAAGTTAATCATGATCTGCTTTGTTGTTTTCTTTATTATCTCCTTGGCAATTATCTGCTTCCTCTACATCTACATGTTCATGCTGGCACGCATCCATGCCAGGAAGATCGCTGCTCTGTCCACCAGCGGCGAAGGGAAGTGTCGGCGTCAGCGGTGGTGGGGCAGCAGCATGAGAGGGTCCCTAACTCTCACCATCATGTTTGGGGTATTTGTGGTGTGTTGGACACCGTTTTTCCTCCACCTCATCATCATCATGGTGTGCCCCATGAACCCGTACTGTGAGTGTTACCGTTCGCTGTTCCAACTGCACGTGGTGCTGCTGATGAGCCACGCCCTCATCGACCCAGCCATCTATGCCTTCCGCAGCGCTGAGCTCAGGCATACCTTCAGGAAGATGCTGCTTTGTTCAGATTGGAACTGGTGCTCATAGCAAAATTTAGTTTATTGTACCCTTTTTATCCACAAAGAGTGCACAGTTGCCATTTACCTGTTGACTGCTGTTGGGAATTCGCAGGTGTACAGATTCAATCATTGGCAAATTATCAAGGATGTTTTATCAATATTAATAAAGTTATGAATATGGTTATTAATAACTTCATCAAATCGACAAACAATCAAAACGGGGCACCAACCTGGAATCAGGGACCAATAATCAAACTGTGAAACACTCTCATTTAGTTGGTTTCCCTTTAAAATACAGATCTTAACTTGGTTAATTTTTGGTTAAAAGGAACAAAAAGAAGGAACTCGAGCACTACCTGTTTCAACCAGCAATTATTATGACAAAATACACAAAACAATCACAGGCAACTGCTATTTGAAATATAGTGGAATTTATTAACTTCAAAATTATCAATGGCCACTCAGTAATCCTTTGATTAATTAAAACCAATATACCTTTTTTAAAACTACAACATAACAAAGCAAAAACAAACCAGCATGTTATCTGTGTGTATGTGTGTGTGTGTGTGTGTGTGTGTGTGAGAGAGAGAGAGAGTGCGAGGAGGAGGGGGGTAGCGCAACCCGGGGGTTGCTCGGTCACGCCCAGATTAGCCGTTAGCTCATTGAAGATAGGCTATGTGTTAGCTGCACAAAAGCTATTTAGCCTCAAGAGGGCGGTGGTGGGCTGTGTTTCAGCTCCATGTGGCTAAGCTAGCCAGTTAGCTAGTTAGCTCTCCACCCAACGTGTTTCTGACAAAAAGACGCTCCATGTAACGCAGTTATTGGTACGTGTGTGTGTGTGTGGTTGAGCGGTTAGTGAAAGAGGAAAGAAAAGAAAGAGACACACTTAGATCTTAGTTATCGATAATGATCAGCCCTCTCAGTCACTCAGGTCTGGACCAACGTGAAATTAGGGCAGACTCTGAGAATTTCGTCTCACTGAGGGGACGTTCATTATAACCACTCCAGTGTGCTAAACAGCTGATTCTTTGCAGAGATAACATGGCTCCGCCGGTCTACACAGACCGCGGGATGGTGTTCTCGTCACCTTGCGGCTGTGAACAGACGGACCGACGGAGATTATTATCTCGCCAAACAGTAACTAAAACTCCTCAGCAGTGGGAGAAGCAAAAAGTAGCATTTACAGCCTGAACAAGCTACATATTCAACACAACATATGAACAAATGCACCGTTATCAAAGTACATTCACAGAAACAGATTTGACTCAGCGGTCACAATCATAATATAGTTATAAATCAAACGCACGCCAGTAGCGCTTATCAATCGATCACATTAAGGGTAAACAAAGGCAACATTAGCCTTTGCACATTAATAACCATACTATGTTCTATCTCTGCCCAGAACACTAAGCCTTACTGTATGTAGACCATCAGTCCATAGGTTTCCACGAAAAAACAGAACGCAATCCGGCCGCTCGTCAACGGGCGCGGACAAGCTGCATGCTCCTCAGCACAAGCTAGGTCGACTTGATGAGAGGAAAAGAAAAGCGGTGTCCACTGTGTTGTGGAAGTTTCTTTTGCAGCAGGAGTAAAGTTTTGAAAGTTTAGTAAAGTGAAACAAATAAGACAGTCAAAGACTAAACCGAGTTAGGTTTTTGTATTTTATTAAGATATATTTGCAAATATAAGAGGAACACAGATTCACAAAAAGCACATCAGCTCAGTGTGGAGTCAGTTCCTCAAATGAGTGAACAGAAACACTAGGCTTATATGCATCTTCAGAGTGACAGCACACACGCACTTGGCTTATTATGACGCTACAATTCTTACAGGCAATCTGATACACATAAAAGACAATCAAAAAACACAAGAGACATCTTGGAGCCATTTCGCCTCCTCCTCCCTTTACGACTTTTACACCCCCAGTTACATCTCAACTGGCATGGGAAAAACTGAATAGGCAGAGAAAGATAGCTTACTGTGGCTTTGTACCCATTTTTCTGTTTCAGACAAACAGTGCTCACATTATGTTCCAGACTTTGTGAATCATTTTTCTACATGTGGAAATGAGATAAACTCCCTTTCAGCATTTGTGAGAGAATTAAAGTAGAAATAAAATTATTATGCTTAAATGCAATTTTGCCATTGTTGAACGAGGGTTCAGTTGAAAACCCCAAAAAAGCTAAGAATATATATTACTGCTCAGAAATGTATTAAACCAAAAACAGCTAAAAACCTATATTATTGCTATAAAAGTACTGGTATGTATTGGATCATGTTTTTGACTGTGTGCTTTCAAATGAAAGAGTGTAGGACACTGCTGTAGAAAAAGGGGAAGTTCATGTGATGGTCATTGATCATGTTGCCTGTGTATCATATAGAGATGGAACATGCTCAAAGGTGAAGTTTTCTGTTTGTGCCTTCTGCCTCTTGTCTACGTGACTTTTGGCTCATACCTGCATTAGCATATTCTTCTATGTGACCTTTTGGCCTGTGTATTTGTATTGGCTCCATGGGCATAAAGATTGGTGAAACAAACCTTGCTGCGTTTGGGGGAGTGAACCAGAAAGATGTACATAAATAAGCGAGTTTTGCCAGCAAAATTCTCTTGTGGACGCAAGGGTTTCAGTACTTCAGCATTTAGAGAAGTTACTCACTGACTCTACTAGGTTCGGGACTGTGTTCATTTTTCATTTTTGTTCAACTTAGCTTATTTGTTTTTGTTTTCCGTGCTTCATATAAAATAAAAATACCTGAGCTTGTGTTGAGCTAGGGAACCAAAAGCCCGTGAATTTTTGTGCCTTTTTTGGAAGATTTTCTCATTTTCCCTCCACACCTGCCTGTGGCGAGTTGCAGCCCGGCGGGGAACCGATCTTGACAGTCAGACCTCCTGTTATCTCTCAGCAGAGTGCATTTCCCTACCTGCACGGCCGGTCAAAGCCCCGAGCGCTTGGCCTCTCTCGACACGGCGACCAGGAAGGCTAGCGGGCGTCCTTTGGAAGGAAGGGACCTTTGGTGATCCTGAGAGGAGCGGCCTTAAAACCGTGAGTACTTAACAAAAATAATTTCGTTATAAAGATTCCCTCGGGCAGTGCTTTTCATACACAGGGGGTTAAGAGTCCGTTAGTAGGGGCCATCTAGGGTGGTAATCGAAGCCTCTTGCCTTGCCTCTGGGTTCCCTGACCCGGGCGAGGGCCCTTTACTACGGGCGTGTGTGTCTCTCTAATAAATCAAAAAGCAGGGAAGTATCTGAAATAACTCCTTTTAATATAGACCAAAACATCCAGACATTAGTTTCTGTGTGTCAGAGGATTTTATAGTTTAAGGCCCCATGCTGTGTTTGAGGAACCTCTGAACCAATGAGAAGAATCAAAGTTACAGGAAGGTGCGAACCTTATCTGCATTCCCCTCCCTGGAGACATTTTGTGACTCTTCTCCTGGTAGTTTGGTGAAAAGGGCTGCGGGTTTTCCAGCTAGGCCAAGATCTCTTTGTCTGTGTCCACATGTGCCACATGTGTGTCTTGTCTCCAGAGGTTAAAAATCAGGTTTAACACAAGTACTGGTCCCAACAAGTGCTTTACATTCATTGGGTGGCATTTACAGTGTGAGTCAACTATACACAAACCTGTACTGCCAATGAACAGTTGTGGGTGGTCAAGGACATCCTGTAGCAGAAAGTTTACAATGGGTCCCATTTTGCCACATCATATATGAGAAGACAGCTAAATCAAGGCTACTGCCAACAGTACATTTAGTTTTCTTTGTGATTAAATGAGCACACTCTTCATCTGTGTGTTTGCATGCACCTCTGATTGTTTCTGTGTATGTGTTTTTGTTTGTTTGTTTACTTTTACATTAGATAAATGCCATCATGCTTTTCTCTCAGGACTTGGATGTGTTTTTTAAATCTTGTATAAAATGACAGATCTTAACCACATTCACATGGAATGCATATTTCCCAGAACCTATTTTAGGACTACATTTTTTTGCATTAATCATAACCTTGTGATTTCCATCATTCACAGGACCATAGTGTACCACAGCTACTGATGCAAACCATATTATGAAAACAGCTCACCATTTTACCTTTTGCTTTTATTCAGACATACATAAATTAAATAAACAATGTTAATTAACATAGCAGTGACATTGGTTGTTTCAACTGAAACTCACATTCATATTTTTGCATGCCATGCCATTCTATTAACTAAAATGAAATATGTTTTCACAGCTGTTAATATGGTCTCACTGTACATAATTGTAGGACTGAGTATGCAATTAGCATGTGGGCTTCACCTCTGTCCAGTGTCACATCAAATTCTATGTTTTCGCTGCTGTTACTGTGGGAACAAAAACTGAGTACTTCACAATCAACAATAACAATGAATCATTTGGCATAATTCCACAGATATGTCATGTTGGAGGTGAATGGAGTAAGTAAAATGGAACTATTACTGTTTTTCTTCAATAAATAAACCTATAGAAAAAAGAATATCATTGGGTTAAAAGCATATGCTTTTCTTTTGATCACACAATTAAGCGCTTACAATAAAAATTAATGGAAAGTAGAAAAAGCAATTACTACACAAAACAGAAAAAAACATCCTTTAAATACTGTTCCGGTGTTAATTCCGGTGACGGAACATCCTTTATCTGGTATGTTTACCATCGTCACTTCCGGTTTTCTCTTGCACTTGTTCGCTAGTGAAGTACGTGATGCAACCAATGGGCACTACTCTGTGTTGTTGCCCAAGAAATAAAACCCGGCAGCTGATAGGACGAACGAGTCACGTGGATTTGTTTTCTCTGGAAATTCAAAGCCAGACTGTCATGGCGACCGTTCAGAATACGATCTCATATTGTACGAAAATATTTCACTGAAACGTGTTTCTGAAAACATTTTAAGCGAGAAATAGGCCATGCAGTTGCTGAATCTGTCTTCATTTCAGATCGACAAAGGTCCGTTTAAAAGATTTCCATCAGATTTTGAGAGACTCTAGTCACCTCATTCCGCTCGTCATTTCCGGGTGAGTCCCGACGGCGCTGCCGCCGACCGAACATGTCAGGTCGGCCAAAATGAACGCCGACAGCCCCTCAGACAGACGACGGCACAGGACACACCGAACAGATTTGAGTCACTGACCTCGGCAGACTGTCCCACGGTGTAAGCGTCCTTACAGAGAGTGCCCTTACAGAGAGTGCTGTGAAGCTATTTGTACATAAGTTTTACATTTCAAGTGTGAACATCTTTACCTAGTTTAATACAGACCACAGGCAGGGATGGAGTATGACTAGATAATCAGGGAGGACATTGACAGACTAGAGCAGCAATAAATATGTATTATGTAGATATAAGGCACAGACAGGAGAGTGAATTCAAATCATAGCAGAAACAGCTGTGCTACTGAATGTTGGAAGATTTGAAGAAGCTGCTTGTTAATTGTCACACAAATGCAGCAGCAGGAGGAGGCAGGGCATACTGCAGTGGTCAAAATTGTCTGTTGACAGGTGATGCCGTCCAAAAGTTTAGCAGCAGGCTACTTTTCCCAACTTACAGATGACAAACAAGGTAACACCCCTCTGAGGCCATAGACAGTCATGTGTGGTTTCTTGGGTTGTTAAAGGTGTAAAACACATAATTATGAAAATGATCTGCTCAACAGTGAATAATAAAAATGTATGTAGTTTAAGTAAATATTGGTTTTAAAACCTCTGACAGACTGTGAGCTTGTTGTGTTGCGCCTCTTTTCATCTTTTTCATTTAACAATACTTGTTTGTTTAGAGCACTTATGATATGTTTTTGACCGTGTGTTCACATAGACTAGTGGCTACATCACATGGTTTTGTCAATAACAACATGCCTCAGGGAAAGCAACAGGTCAGAAGGTTGGTGCAGCAAACTAGCAGCGATTCATCAAGGGTGTAGAAATATTTCACTAAAGATGAGGACTGTACCACTGTCACCAGTGTTTCCCACAGGTTGAGAATTTAATTGTGGTGGTGGGTGGTACAGGATGTGATGGCTGGGTTTCAGTAATAAACTAGTCAAACAAAGGTTATGAACTTTCTTTTTTTGTTGAAAACAATTACTACATAACATGAATAAATAATAATAAATATAAATAAATAATTGAAAAATAAATAACTATTTACATATTAAACAAACCAGACTAAAAGATGATACAGATGAAGGGCAGTCTTTGATGTCCTGTAGTTGGTTTGTCAAATAAATGTTATGGTTCAGCAGATAAAATACCGGATTACCCGGAGCCCAAATATAATGATTAACAACTTAACCTTAAACTATAAACTATATGACCCATAAAGACAGTTAAATGTCATTATAAATCTCAACACTGTCTCACTAACTCCTGAATCGTCGATGACGCTGTGTCATGCACGTGGCGCGCAACTTCACATCGTAGTCTCGGCGGGGCACCCAAGTAGAACCTATATATGGGAAACACAGGTAATTGCAAAATTTGTCAAAAAGCCAGCTCATTTGGAACTTCATTTGAAAGCCATGAAACATTTGGCTTTCAAATGAAGTAGGTGTTTGGATTTCTGCTACACTTAAGGAGAATTCCGGTCAATTTCAACACGTAGTTCTGTTGTTTGTAAATTACGAGTACTGTAAGTAGCGAGAAAAACGAAAATAATCGGTGCTGCCTACACCGAGTTATCCTCCTGCTAGATTTTGCACCCAACTAAAACAGGGCTTAAACGGGGCAAGTTTTAAACATGTTTTTAGCTTCTAAACATGTTCGAAATGCCATTACAAGTGCTTAGCCTTGTGCAGTTATTCCTTCCGAGGGAACACAGTGAATTTGACTGCAGTAGGTGTGACAGAAAGGCATAAGAGTTGTGTTAATAATACCTCTGTTGATTTACTGTTTTCCGGTGAAGTCCACACTAGTCAATTGCCGATCTCATACAATCCAATATTCCAAAATGTATTTTTTCCACAAAATAACAATTTGGTTCTCTCCATAGTAATGAGCATGTTTCAACAGGCTGTAACCTGACACCACAGTGGAGCGAGCAGAGCTGCAGTTCAAGAGTTCAACAGCTATCGCGCATACGTAACCTAGCAACGGTGGACACTGTCAGCAAAAGCAGGGAGGGGCTCACAAGCTGACAGACGGAGCTTGGAGTTAGTACAGGACTAATAAGAGAAAATGGTTCGAGTTTGTGCCTTTCCAAATTACGGAAACCAAATGAAGATATATTTGTGCTTGTGCTTTCAGCATCTACCCCTCTGCCACCGGGAGATTTTACAGTTGTGGCTGGTTGCATTCAGCTTGATGTGCAAACTCCCTTGCGAACATTACGTGAAAGGGATTACCGTGTTTGCAGCGGACATTTTGATGAGGACGACTTCACCGAAAAGAGCGTCAAGTCCCATTATCTGAAGGCAAATGCCATTCCAAAAGCGAAAAGATCAGCTGCAGACAAATTGGAGTTAACATTTTTATGATTTATACTTTCCAAGGCTAAAGTAATACTTACACTTTTTTTTTTCCTGTGAAGAAATGTTTCGTGGTGTTCTAAAAACACTGACACAATCCCAAAGCTCCGTCTTCGTCTCTCCCTCAGCTGACTGTGAGTCTCCACCGTTGCTAGGTTACCTATGCGCATGCGTAATAGCTGTTGAACTCACTTGAACTGCAGCTCTGCTCGCTCCACTGTGGTGTCAGGTTACAGCCTGTTGATACATACTCATTACTATGGAGAGAACCTCGGCAAATCGTTTTTTTGTGGAAAAAATACATTTTGGAATATTGGATTGTATGAGATCAGCAATCGATTAGTGTGGACTTCCGGAAAACAGTAAATCAACAGAGGTATGGATTAACTTTTAACTATTAACTTTTATGCCTTTCTGTCACATCTACTGCAGTCAAATTTGCTGTGTTCCCTTGGAAGGAATAACTGCACATGGCTAAGCACTTGTAATGGCATTTCAAACATGTTTAGATGCTAAAAACACCTTTAAAACTTGCCCCATTTAAGCCCTCTTTAAGCCTGTTGGGTGCAAAATCTAGCAGGAGGATAACTCGGTGTAGGCAGCACTGATTGTTTTCGTTTTTCTCGCTACTGACAGCACTCCTAATTTACAAACAACAGAGCTACGTGTTGAAATCGACCGGAATTCTCCTTTAAGGATTTTCAGAAGTTAGCTGTTGGTGTAAAGACACGCAGGAGCTAGGCTGTCGGAGATCGGATCACTGGATCATTGCATGGTGCCAATGCAAGAGGTGTGGTAGCGCTACACTTAATTGGCCATTTCAATTGTGTGCGCACATAAATAGGCATAAACACAATGCATTGGTTGCCAATGAAGGCGGACAATAGACTGTTACGGCAAACTTTTGATTGACTGAATTTATCATGGAAATGAATGATGCAGCGTCCAACATAAATACAGGGACTGGTGTGCACAAAATTACCACTGGTAAACCCAGTAGTGTGACATGGGTGTTAAAGCACAAACCGAAAGTCAAGCTCAGTGCAAAAGTGCTAATAAATTGGACAGGTTGCAAAATGCTAGAAAGGCTAAGCTACACAAAGCAAGCGTCTTAAGAAATTCAATACAGGGGGGTCACATGATGTAATGCCAGGGGAAGGCTGCTGAAAAGACGGCTCTGCATCACACTGCTACATTTATCTTTTTAAAGATATGTAACCAGGGACATTTGTGCTCAGCTTGGAGAAGAAACATTGCGGGAGCCAAGTACGTCGAAAAGGCAATAACTCCAAGGCATTTGGTGATATAAAGCATCTGCACTCAGGCAGACCCAAAGCTAGGTCTGTGAAATAACATTTTAACAACAATTACAATTTTGCCTCCGAACGATCACAAAAAAAAGTAAATGAGAAAAACGATAATTTTGCACATTACACAGTGTATCCTCCATGTAAATTCGGTCCGTCGCTGCATACAAATTATATAAAATATTACAGAAATAGTTTTACAAAAACTGTTACAGACAGGAACAGATAGGTCCTGTACAAAAGATAATCTGATTAGATAATAATCAAAGTACAAAGCTGCTCCACATACTTCAACATTGACATCACACCTCAAGTAGCTATCATAGCCAAGAGTTAAGGTAAGAGCCAAGGGGATATTAATTGCCTAGCTTTTACTATATCAATGAAGGGTTGCCAAGAAATAAAATGTTTCAACGGAACCACACAATGTACAGTATATCTGAGTTTTTCCAGTTTTAGGTGCTGCATAACGTCTTTGATCAACATAGTGAAAGTAGGAGATTGTGCCTGTTTCCAGTTCAATAGAATTAATCTACGCGCTAGAAGGGTTATGAATCTTGCTACCGAGAGAATACTGTAGGTCCTGTAAGAGGACTGTCCTCTCCTGGTACTCCAAATACAGCCAACATTGGGTTGTGTTTAACCATGTGTCACAGAATATCAGACAAAGTTTTAAATATTGAGTCCCAGAAACTGGATAACTTTGGGCACAACCACAACATGTGCCCCAACGAGGCAGGAAATATCCCACATTGGTCACATAAAGGATTTACATTAGGGCACATTTTAGATAGCTTGGCCTTCGAAAGATGGAGACGATGCAAAATCACCACAGAACGTCTTATTATATATATACAATATATTTTTTTATATTGTATATTGAATACATTTTATTTCCACAACTTTTTTAAAAGTGCATTCATAAACGATTCTTTGCAACAGCAAATCATTTCCAACTTCATGCAGGCCTAATTGAGACTACTTTTAAAATCATCACAAAATCAGTGGGCCTATCCACAAGTCAACAAAACATGCTTAACGTGTTATGATGCGGGGTCTGGGGGTCCACCCTCCGAAACTTTTGAACATTAAACACTTCATTTCCTGCATTCTGGTGAATTTGTATGCACTTATTTCTACCTTTTTCTGAATCAATATGCTGGAAATATCTTTATGTAAAGGGAAACATATTACAATCCAAATATAAAAACCTAATGGAATATATTGCAGTTAGGCTATCAGGCATTCTGTATTGCGTTATTCTCCTTTAGATCTGCTTTTCTAATTATACCTGAGTCAGTACACATGTAGCTTAGGCATAATTTACTCTTCTCTTTTGCATCTTTTGTTGAGGCAGTAACCTCAATTATACATTATTCATTTTAATTTATTAATAAACCCCTGGACTGTAATATTTCAGATGTTTGAGCAAGATTTCTGTGTCCAAAACTTTGTGCACATTCTAAATATAACTCTCTGAGATTTGGAGGAGTTGTGATATTTCGTGAAAAATAATAGGCTATTACAAGAGTAAAGTCACTATATCTCAGAAAATAATCTACCTGCACCATAGCCTGCTGTGCCATACGTGATTGCTCTGCTGATATGGTAGATCTCAGACCTTCTGACAGACACAGAACCTCGTTTGAGTCTCTGGTCTCTGAATGACACAAAGTTTAGGGAAGTGGCTGTATGCTGCTCTACATCAGAGGTGGAAAACCGAAACTACAGAAATACACAGAGCTCAAACGCGAAACATCTGCCGCAGCATGTCGACAGTAGACCGCGTCCTTTATAAATGTGAAGCTGCACAGCTTTTTACAGCGAGAGTGGACACAAAGCGATGTCCGGTTTTATATTTGTCAGTCAACTTTTCAAAATACATTTGTGGCTGAAGCCCCGGCAAAATCAGCTGATGCCGCGTCTGTCAGTGGGAACAGTGAGGCCGTGCTTTGATACGCAGAGGTGTTCGATGCGGGGCTGCGCTGCAGAGAGAAATAAAAGTCCTCCACCTGCAGCCTTGATCTGTATTTGTTTTTAATCAGGGTCAGTGCGGAAAACCCACACTCACACAAGTAGGTGGAGGTGCTGTCATTTGCTAGCACCTCCTTGCAGACCACACTCTGCGGTGCACCGACCAGGTGAAACCTAACTTTAACTCAGGATCATATTTCCTAAGTTTTTTGCTGGGTCCTGTCTCTTCCCTTAATGCTTACTTCTGTTGACTTGGGACAAGGAAACAATACATTTTAAAGCTAATACACGCACGCACAATTACCGATATCAATAGAGCTGCATACAGAGTTTTTTTTTTTTGGTGTGTTGCGCCCCCCAGGGGAGGCACGCCTCACCTATTGAAAACCCCTGTCCTATAACAAATAATCTTGGGCTGAACAGACATGCAACAGACAGAGGTTATCATGTATCCCAGTCCAGAATTCCAGGGGTCTCATTTATAAATTTGTGCGTAAGATCCATACTATAAGTGTACGTACGGCCAAAAGCTCAAAATGGCATACGCCGGAAAAAAGTCTGATTTATAAAACCGTGTGTACGCACACCTGTAAGCAATGTTCCCTTTATAAATCACAGATTGACTACAAGTGTGTGTTCGTGGATCAGCCTCTTATCCCGCCCTGTACACGCCCATTTTTAACCATAAATAGTCAATGCAAAGCACCTCGTGAATGCTGATAAGTATGTTAATGACCTTTGCAGTTGTTCTTTCGTTACACCGAATCATACTGAATCATGACGACTGGCGGAGAAAAAGCAAAAAACCTCTCAGACGCTCAGGAATTGCTGCCAATTGAATTATAATTTTGGCCTGTTCTTGCACAGTGTATGGAACCCTGATCTATAGACTACCTTTATTAATAAAATCTTCCAAAACGGCAGGCATTACAGCACTCGGGGACAACTTCGATATACCAGATGTATATAATAAGATTTAACAGAACTATATATTATATCCAAACAAGCCTTAGTGATAAAGTTGAAGATTATATATAATATTTATTTAAAAAAACACTTAGCTGTCTGACATTTCCCTCTGGAAACAGCCGGTTTCACCCAGAGTGGCAAGAACCTGTATTTGGACCAGGATATGGCACGGTTCCGGTGCGTTGCCCTCTCTACTGGACCCAATTCAGTACATAGATCCAAGAGCGCAGCTATATTACTATTACAGCTATATTAGGGAATTTAAATCGGCATATTAGCCAGTCATTGTCATGGTCCCTGAAGTCTCTTTTTTTCCTGATTCGTCCATTAGCGGAGTCCTCCTGTAGGGCCAGCAGTGCCATCATGCAGCATTACGCACGGATTCACCGCAGTATTTATGTTTACAACAATTTTATGATTGTTAACACCTTGCTAAAATCACAGCATCAGTGGTATCCACCACCCCGAGATACAATTTGAAATCGAAATGTAATAGGCAAACACACTTTTCTTCATGCAGGTTTTGTTATGAACAGTATTAAAGTTAGGACCGATAACGAGGACATTAAGTATAACGATTGCGCGAGAGCTTAACGGCTGTATTTCCAGACTTTGACATTTGATGATATATGCACAGTTTTAAAGACATATATTTAGTGTTCTGTGTTCTGCCATTATCTAATGCTAGGGTATTTGATGCTATCCTGTATTCCATGCAGTCGGGCCATCTCCTCCTCCTGCGAGACAGCGCTGATTAAATATTAAGACTGAGTTTTGATTTAAGATTTGAGTTGGAGGTGTTTATGGAACAATTATCACTCTGTACAAGCACAAATAACACTGCTGGATTTCATCTTCATGGTAACGTAGATGATATATGAGTGAAAGAATGTGCGTGAGGCATCAATACTGGATAATATTATTCCCATTTACTCTCTGCAGTCTGACTTCAGTTCACCACCTCACCATCTGCGTCGCCAATTCCTATTGGGAGGACCGCACATTCTCCCGTCAAGTTTGTTTTTTATAAATCACAACCTTTGCGTGGGAAGTGGCGTATTTATAAATGAGACCCCTGGACCTTATAACAGGACCATAGGCCATGAAGTAATTAGCTGCCCTCTGTCTTACATTTCAAACAATTTGGTGTCTTTCAAACCAAGTCTGAACAATCTGGAGGGAGTCCAAGAGAAGCAATGCATAATCTTGAACTGGATGAGTTGTACCCTCCATCGCAAATTCTGTCCCACTTCTCATCAACCAGTGTAATAAATTATCTGTCTTCTTGATTCTGACCAGGCTCCATCCTTGACCATCATTGGTCTATATGTCTCTTAATACTTACCTGTCAGATCGCAGATGTTTCTCAGGCTGTAACAACAGACAATCTCCTTAAAAGTTTTCCTCATCTCCTGACTCCTAAAAGCATAGATGAGTGGGTCAATCACAGAGTTGCACATGATGAGGATGAGGTACATGTTGAAGTGGGACATGAAGCACACGCAGTAGAGGTTGCGTGGACATGAAATCATGAGGATCAGGTGGAGGAAGAAGGGGGCCCAGCAGACGATGAAGATCCCCAGCAGGATGGTGAGTGTGATGGCCCCCTTCATGCTGGCCCGCTGGTGGATGGAGTTGTAGCCAGGCAGGGCAGCGATGCGCTTCACGTGTGAACGTGCCAGCATGAACATGTGGCTGTAGAGGGAGGCCATGATGAGCAGCATGGCAAAGAACATGGAGACCAGGCAGATGATGACGGGGGTGGTGTCTGAGTAGACGATAAAGACGATCCCGCAGCCCGTGCAGAAGGTCCAGATTCCCCCGATAATGCAGCCGGCTCTCCTCACTGTCATGATGTTGTGGTATCTCAGTGCATAGAAGATAGTGACGTACCTGTAGATAATGACATATATTGATATCTGAAGTGACCTAACTAACCTACTCTTTTCTAGCAACCTTACCTAGTCACTGAGGAATTGCAACAAAAAAAAGCAGCAATGATCAGGCCCTCACACCTTCCTACACATTTCCCGGACAATAGGGCTTTCGCCGAACGTTATTTGGTGCTCTGGCCCTAATAAACATAGTGATTTCAATAAGGCCTTCACCCCCAAAGTTGTCAGTTTTTGGGCCCTAACGATAAACATTTTCCCACTAACCATTCATTTATATGAATGCAGTGTTTCCCATACATAGTTTCTTACATACTTGGGCACCCCGCCCAGGTAGATTGAGACCCGCCCAGGTAGATAAAATCCGAATTAAATTTTTTAAAGTGCACATAGACAAGCGGCCTCCAGCCCCTCCCAATCGTGAAGTAGCCCTCCACGTGCATGACACACAGCATCAACGCGGCACTTCAGGCTATTGGTAGTAGTAGGCTGCTGGTGGTCTTGCCGTAGGGTTAACTGTACGAAACCGCAGAAACACCGCGGCCACGAACGTCATTTATTGTTGCTCACCCTCTTTACGGCAGCGTGTTCTGCTACATATCTTTATGATGGAGTTAACTGGAGCTGACTGGAACTAACCGCTACCAGAGTTAATCGTTGCTAACCGAGCCTTCAGTTGTTCTCTGTGCCCTTATTAGGGCCCGAGCGCCGACAGCGGCAAAGGCCCTATTGAAACTGAAGGAATTATTATTTCTTTTTCCCAGCAAATGAATTGGCTTTTTGAGGGGCTTAACATATTCAAAAACTCACCAAATTTGGCGGTCGCATCAACTCTGGTGAAAATGTACGTATTTTAAGGGTTTTGGGAATAGGCGCACAAAAATGGCTCGCTGGTAAAAAAAATTGAGCCCCTGAAGTGCGTTTAACGTAGACTCACAAAACTTGGTAGATGTATGTAGCATGTCAAGATGTACAAAAAACATCATTAGAGCCATTCCCTAAACCCAACAGGAAGTCCGCCATTTTGATTTCAAAGTTCGAAATTAGTGCGATTTTGGCCATTTCCACATGTCGTACTAATAAACTCCTCCTAGAGATTTCACCCGATGGACTTCAAACTTGGTCTGTATCATCCCAACACCTTAACGATGAAAAGTTACTAAAAGAAAAACTTTTCTCTCAGACGGTGTGGGCGTGGCGTGGGGGCCATTTTGAGTGTTTAGCGATGAGCAAAGAAGTTGTTGTAACTTAAGTGTACGTTGTCATATCTGCCCGAAATTTCTCACGATTGACAAGGGTCCAGGCCTGAGGACACCTACAGGCCAAAATTGACTTTTGGTCATAGCGCCCAACAGGAAATGCGCCTTATATGACAAACATCCTCCGATTTACATGAAACTCAGAATGTGTGGTCTACATGTGATACTGAGCCGCCCCCTATACTTTAACCACGCCCACTTACCCTGGCCACGCCCCCTTTCATAACATTTGAACCATTTAAGGTAGAGTCTTGTGTGAGGTGTCATTGAACTCAGCAGAGTTCCTTCTTCATTGGTGATGGTTTAGCCCGCCCCCTATGTTTAACCCACGGCCCCCTTTATAACTAATGACCCGTTTGATGTAGACCCTTGTGTGAGATATCATTGAACTCAGCAGAAAGTTCATTTTTAATTGGTGATGGTTTGACCCGCCCCATATGTTTAAGCCATGCCCCCTTTCATAAATGCTGATCCGTCTAAGGTAGAGTATTGTGTGAGGTATCATTGAATTCAGCAGAGACTTCCTTCTTCATTGGTGATGCTTTGGCCCGACCCTATATTTAAGCCACGCCCCCTTTCATAAATGCTGACCCATCTAAGGTAGATTCTTGTGTGAAGTATCATTGAACTCAGCAGAGAGTTCCTTTTTAATTGGTGATGGTTTGACCTGCCCCCTATGCATCAGCCACGCCCCTTTTCACAGCTAATGAACTGTATGACGTAGAGTCTTGTTTGAGGTATCGTTGAACTCGGCGGGGAGTTCCCTTTTCATTGTTGACGATTTGCGGCGTCTGAGTGCCGTGCAAATGCACAGTCGCAAGGAGCGGCGTACGCCGGTAACCCCAACGCACGCAGAGGTGCGAGAGCCCGTCCATCGCTGCTCGCAGCTTTAATTAATTTTATTAAGTTGGCTGTAAAAGTTTTAAAGGTCCAATGTGTGGGAATTTTTCCCATCTAGCGTTGAGATCATATATTGCAATCAACTCTCTTGCGCCACGCAGTTCAAAGTACGTATTACAGCTACAGTAGTCTTCACGCTTTTTTCTAATGATGCTGGTCTCTTGTTCTTTTCAATATCCTTTTTCTTTTTCTAGGTGAAGAAGAAGAAGACTCCTGTTCCTGAAATTTGGATTTTGAATATGTGTGGTTCTAGCCTGGTTGACACCAGACCCTTCTCAGTTGTAACTAAGAGTGGGTCTGGGAAAGGTTCATTGACAGTTCAAAGGGGCGTCACCAACGGACGCAGCTCAAATGCCTCGGGGCACATTGGGTAGTCAACATGTTGAATGTAAAAAAAAAGCTGCTCGCCGTCGCTGCGCTATCGTTGTCACGTAAAGCCCGACTCAACGGTTGTGATTGGTGTAAAGCCCGCCTCAACGGTCGTGATTGGTGTAAAGCCCGCCTCAGCGGTTGTGATTGGTGCCTCAATTTTGGGGACATTGGAAATGGGTTTGAATGGACTCTTCGCCAGACTGACTTGCAGAGCAAATCTCAAATTTGCCAGAAGTTCATCAGGGTTTACTCTGGCTAGTGCGGTCCTCCTTGTTTCCTTCTTCAAAGAAGCGGTATCATTAAACTCAGCCGAGACTTCCCTTTTAATTGGTGATGATTTGACCCGCCCCCTATGATTTAGCCACGCCCCTTTTCACAGCTAATGAACCGTATGACGAAGAGTCTTGTGTGAGGTATCGTTGAACTCGGCAGGGAGTTCCCTTTTCATTGGTGACGATTTGCGGTGTCTGAGTGCCGCGCAAATGCACGGTCGCAAGGAGCGGCGTCCGCCAGTAACCCTGGCGCATGCCGAGGCGCGAGGGCCTGTCCATCGCTGCTTGCAGCTTTAATTACAGTTTGAATTTCGTCACGGCACTTATATCACAGCTACCTCAAGGTCTTTCAAAGCTAACAGTTGTGTCCGATTTCAATTTAAGGCATTTTTGTGAACGTCAGGGGTCTTCTTAGGAGGAGCAGCTAGCTAGCTATGTGTCCCATTCAATACAATGGGAAAAGATCGCGGCTAGCTAGCTACACTTTCGGCATAACTATAGTATATTTACAGTTTGAATTTCGTCAAAGGCACTTATATTACAGGTTCGCCAAGGTCTTTCAAAGCTTACGTTCTAAGACATTTAATGTAAAAACATCCTTTTCATCTCATCTGTCCAGATATCACAGAGGGTGGAGTGTCACCCAGATAGCACCTGTTCATCTGTGTGAAGCTGCAGAACAGTATTTTCCAGGTGAGAGGGCACATGTTGCAGAGAATAAAGGAATTGATGTGAGTAATGCAGACCAAAGTAATGATGTTGATGTAGACCAAAGTAAGGCTGCTGAGAGTGATAAAGTGCAACATGCCTACACAGAAAATCTAGCTCTGTTTTACTTGGGTTTGCAGGCAAAGTATTTAGACTTTGGACACACCCACAAAAAAAAAGGAAAATGTGATTTTAATTTAGTTATGTATGGGCTATGGTTCTCTCACCTATCTCTCTCAACTCTTAGCTAACTATAAAAATATTTCATAACGTCACGCAGGCAGCGTTTGCTGCGATATGATATTAATGGCGAGCCGAAAGCGGTCGCAGTGCTGTTGATGTTATACTTCCTCTGAAACGAGCAGCCAGGGACAACAGTTATTTATGTGCCCTGGTGCCTGACTGACAGGCTGAGGGTGAAAGGCATGGCAACTTTATTTCTACAGCACCTTTCAGCAACAAGGCAATTACATGAAACATTAAAGAGAAATTAAAAACGGTCATCATGAAAATAAAAATTAAAAAATAATATACAAATACAATAATAAAAAAATATTTTTTTTTTCCTGTCATGACAGCAATGGGGCTGTCAGTTTACCTTCTATGTTGCAATTTCAAAAGTGACACTGAATTTGAAACAGCATATTGTAATTTCTGCATCTATTATCAAAGTATGTATTAGTAATACAGTGGAAATTAATAGAAATGTGAATATTTGGTTAGCATGTTGATTTAGGGTGTGTGCCCCTAAATCTTCTGGTTGTGCCCCTAAAATTTTCAGTTGGGGGCCACTGTGCTCCTAGTGAAAAAAGTTAGTCTGGAGCCCTGAGTACACCAGCACCACCCACTACAACCTCAATAATAACCATAAAGTATAATTATCACCTTCACCTATCACCTCTGACAGAGCTGTTGTGTTGGATTGCATTAGATTGCGCAGGTGTACCTAATAAAGTGGCTTGTGAGTGTATAGTGTAAGACGTATTTCAGCTGACAAACTCACATGAATGAGATGCAAATTGAGATTGCATTATTAATGCAATAGCTGAATTGGAAAGTAGTATGTAAGTATGGCAATTTGATCATTTCATGGTCGTTTTATTTGTCCCCAATTAAGACCAGCCGATTTTCAGCTGATCGGTCATTACCAGTGACTGGTTCAGGGTTCCCACTATGAACCACATACATTGTCATTCATTTTATAGTTAAAACCTCTGATAGTAAACTTTAAGACAGATTTGTATTCTTATTGTATAATGTCGACTGACATTTTCAGGAACACATAGCCATGGAAATTTGTCAAAAAGTCATGGAAAAGTATTGGTTAAAATGCGTATGAACCCTGCTGGCTGATCAGTCTCTTATATCAGATTTTTCACCAGATTATTAATGGATAAAATGATTTACAAATTTGTGCTTCCCACAATCAAATTCACGTGATCGAGCAATATTTAAAGTGATGGTTTGGAGTAATTTCATCCTGGGGTCCTTTGCACCATGACCTCGAGCCAAACATTCCCCCAGAAGCTTTTTTTACCTGGGTCTAACATTGGGAGAGTAGCGTAGAGTAGCGTTATCAGCTGAATAGCTTAATAGGCAAGTGTTATTTACATACACTTCTGGTGTACTTACAAACTTAACAATCCATCATTTATGAGTGCATAACCTATTTGTACTACTGTAGACGTTTGGTATCATTTCGGGCATTATTAGTGGGGTAATGTTAAGAAACACTTCGGATCCATTAGCCCCTGCGCTAAGCTATTCAGCTGATAACGCTACTCTACGCTACTCTCCCAATGTTAGACCCAGGTGAAAAAAGCTTCTGGGTGAGTGTTTGGCTCAAGGTCATGGTGCAAAGGACCCTAGAGTGAAATTACTCCGAACCATCACTTTAAAATGCTTCATTCCGTTCATAGAACGCTATGAACGTTTTTTTTTTCCCCAAAGCTCCGTAAACCAGTTTGATCACGTATTATGGCCAAAATGATAATCACGATTATTTTTATCAATATTGAGATCACGATTAATTATCACGATTATTTGTTGATTTTAACCAAAACTAATTTTATTGTTACCTAGGCTAATTATAACCGCTTTTACATCCATATTGTGCTACATACATCCATATTGTGCCACATTCCTACTAATACATCCATATTGTGCTACATTCCTCCTTTACTGAAGGATACTGTGAAGGAGTATGCCATTTCAGCTGTTGTGCGACCGCTTTCCACACATGCACATTTGCCGTGAAAGATACAGGCAATGCAATTTTCTGTTCACGTTAACGGCAAATGTGGTGCCCGGTATCTACCAGACGAAATAGCAACGCGGATTTCGGTGGCTCACTACACTGCCACTTACATGTCTGCGTTGCGCTCTGATGCTCTGAAGCCCAGGTTAGAGGCAACATAAACATTGCTGCATTTCATGCTAGTAAACCCTAATAACACGTTACACAGCAGGTAACGGTAGCCTACCGTCTGAAAAACAAAACAGACAGGACAAAATGTTGCGTTTACTGGTAAACTGGTAAACATCGTGACTGGCTTATGATGACCGACTGCTACCTGTTGTGGAATTTTCCTCACGTAACTGTCCTCTGTGACTGTCTACATCTATAAACTAAGCTGCGCGGTGCAGGGAACAACTCTGATTGGCTCATGCTCCAGCAGGGGACCCCACACTTCCCTTTCCCGAGCAACATTAACCAGCTCCGACTGGGGGATTCCGAGGCGTTCCCAGGCCAGGTTGGAGATATAATCCCTCCACCTAGTCCTGGGTCTTCCCCGAGGCCTCCCAGCTGGACGTGCCTGGAACACCTCCCTAGGGAGGCGCCCAGGGGGCATCCTTACCAGATGCCCGAACCACCACAACTGGCTCCTTTCGACGCGAAGCAGCAGCGGCTCTACTCAGAGCTCCTCACGGATGACTGAGCCTCTCACCCTATCTCTAAGGGAGACGCCAGCCACCCTCCTGAGGAAACCCATTTCGGCCGCTTGTACCCTGGATCTCGTTCTTTCGGTCATGACCCAGCCTTCATGACCATAGGTGAGGGTAGGAATGAAAACTGACCGGTAGATCGAGAGCTTTGCCTTCTGGCTCAGCTCTCTTTTCGTCACAACGGTGCGATAGATTGAATGTAATACCGCACCCGCTGCGCCGATTCTCCGACCAATCTCCCGCTCCATTGTCCCCTCACTCGCGAACAAAACCCCAAGGTACTTGAACTCCTTCACTTGGGGTAAGGACTCATTCCCTACCTGGAGAAGGCATTCCATCGGTTTCCTGCTGAGAACCATGGCCTCCGATTTAGAGGTGCTGATCCTCATCCCAACCGCTTTACACTTGGCTGCGAACCGATCCAGTGAGTGCTGAAGGTCACAGGCCGATGATGCCATCAGGACCACATCATCTTCAAAGATCAGCGATGAGATCCCCAGCCCACCGAACTGCAACCCCTCCCCACCCCGACTACGCCTCGATATCCTGTCCATAAATGTTACAAACAGGATTGGTGACAAAGCACAGCCCTGGCGGAGGCCAACCCTCACCTGAAACGAGTCCGACTTACTGCCGAGAACCCGGACACAGCTCTCACTTTGGTCGTACAGAGATTGGATGGCCCTGAGTAGAGACCCCCTCACCCCATACTCCCGCAGCACCTTCCACAGTATCTCCCGGGGGACCCGGTCATACGCCTTCTCCAAATCCACAAAACACATGTAGACCGGTTGGGCATACTCCCAGGCTCCCTCCAGGATCCTTGCGAGAGTGAAGAGCTGGTCCGTTGTTCCATGACCAGGACGGAATCCGCATTGTTCCTCCTCAACCAGGACAGCCCCTCCACACCCAGAGCCTTGAGCATTTCTGGACGGATCTCATCAATCCCCGGGGCTTTGCCACTGTGGAGTTGTTTGACTACATCAGTGACTTCCGCCTGGGAAATCGACGACAATCCCCCGTTATCCTCCAGCTCTGCCTCTAACATAGAGGGCGTATTAGTCGGATTCAGGAGTTCCTCAAAGTGCTCCTTCCACCGCCCTATTACCTCCTCAGTTGAGGTCAACAGTGTCCCATCCTTACTGTACACAGCTTGGATGGTTCCCCTTCCCCCCTCCTGAGGTGGCGAACAGTTTTCCAGAAGCACTTTGGTGCCGACCAAAAGTCCTTCTCCATGTCTTCTCCAAACTTCTCCCACACCCGCTGCTTTGCCTCATCACGGCACAGGCTGCAGCCCTTCGGGCCCTTCGGTACCCTGCAACTGCCTCCAGAGTCCTCTGGGATAACATATCCCAGAAAGACTCCTTCTTCAGTCGGACGGCTTCCCTGACCACCGGTGTCCACCACGGTGTTCGTGGGTTACCGCCCCTTGAGTCACCTAAGACCCTAAGACCACAGCTCCTCGCTGCAGCTTCAGCAATGGAAACTTTGAACATTGTTTACTCGGGTTCAATGCCCCCAGCCTCCACAGGGATGCACGAAAAGCTCCGCCGGAGGTGTGAGTTGAAAGTCTGTCGGACAGGGGCCTCCTCCATACGTTCCCAATTTACCCGCACTACACGTTTGGGCTTACCAGGTCTGTCCAGAGTCTTCCCCCACCACCTGACCCAACTCACCACCAGATGGTGATCGGTTGACAGCTCTGCTCCTCTCTTCACCCGAGTGTCCAAAACATACGGCCTCAGATCAGATGAAACGATTATAAAATCGATCATTGACCTTCGGCCTAGGGTGCTCTGGTACCAGGTACACTTATGAGCATCCCTATGTTCGAACATGGTGTTCGTTATAGACAATCCATGACTAGCACAGAAGTCCAACAACAAACAACCACTCTGGTTTAGATCAGGGAGGCCGTTCCTCCCAATCACGCCTCTCCAGGTGTCTCCATCATTGCCCACGTTGGCGTTGAAGTCCCCAGCAGAACAATGGGTCCCCGCTGGAGCCCCATGCAGGACTCCAGTCAAGGTCTCAAGAAGGCCGAATACTCCGAACTCCTGTTTGGTGCATATGCACAAACAACAGTCACGGTTTTCCCCCACAACCCGCAGGCGTGGGGAGGCGACCCTCTCGTCCACCGGGTAAACTCCAACGTGTAGGGCGCTCAGCCGGGGCTTGTGAGTATCCCCACACCCGCCCGGCGCCTCACACCCTGGGGAACTCCGGAGAAGAAAAGAGTCCAACCCCTATCCAGGAGTATGGTTCCAGAACCGAGACTGTGTGTAGAGGTAAGCCCCACCAGATCTAACCGGTAGCGCTCCACCTCCCGCACCAGTTCCGGCTCCTTCCCCCACAGAGAAGTTACGTTCCACGTCCCCAGAGCCAGCGTCTGCTGCCCGGGTCTGGTCCGTTGAGGCCCCTGACCTTCACTGCCACCCATGTGGCAGCGCACCCGACCCCAGCGGTTCCTCCCACAGGTGGTGGGCCCAAAAAAAATAAACATGTTCAATTTATATATGTTGTGGTGATTGTATTTGATCATTTTGCTGTATTACATGTTTAGTTATTCTAACTCATTATATTACATTGGTCTGGTGATTTGTCATTGTATTTTAGCATTAGAGTGGAAGAACACTATTCAGAATGTTATGTTTGAGATTTAAAGAAACTGTCCATAGAAATGGTACAGATTTTTCCGTGGTGAAGACATTTCTTAGTAGCAAATTCTGCTGAGGGTATACTGTAAATCTACGGAATTGTCCATTCTAGGATTAACAGAAATGTCTGTGAATAAACAGAGAATATATTGTAAATCTACGGAATTATCCGTTCTAGGATTAACAGAAGTGTCTGTGAATAAACAGAGAATATACTGTAAATCTACGGAATTATCCGTTCTAGGATTAACAGAAATGTCTGTGAATAAACAGAGAATATACTGTAAATCTACGTAATTATCCGTTCTAGGATTAATAGAAATGTCTGTGAATAAACAGAGAATATACTGTAAATCTACGGAATTATCCGTTCTAGGATTAACAGCAGTGTCTGTGAATAAACAGAGAATATACTGAAATCTACGGAATTATCCGTTCTAGGATTAACAGAAGTGTCCGTGACATTAACGGATAAATTCCTGGTAATTTTCTGCCAGGACTATATCCGTTTTTTTACAGATTTTTTTCTTACAGTGATATTTACCCACCAAACTGTCATTTTTCAACTATGACAAGGTACAATCTATCACCCCTTTAACTTTGTTTGTTATAGATGAATGAATGCCTTTATTGTCATTGCATTTACATACAATGAGATTATAGAGCCACTCTAGTAAGGTGCATCATTATAAAACATACAGTATCTATGTAAAACTCATCAAGGTGCATCATTATAAAACATACAGTATATATATAAAAACTCATCAAGGTGCATCATTATAAAACATACAGTATATATGCAAAACTGATCTTGCGACACATTCATTACACACACACACAAACACAAAACACACACACACACACACACACACACACACACAAAACATCTTACCCATCATTCCTACCATCATGTCTTTCCTACCAGCACATCCTAACCATAACACAAAAGCATAAGAACACAACTTGCCCACTCTCACACTAAGTGGTTAATAAATATTCTAATGTGATAAAGTGTAATAATAATGTGATGTTTTGTGGATCTTAATAAAGTTAAGCAGACTGTTTTGTAGCCTACTATGTTACATGTCCATGTTGCACACATTAAGATCTCATCTGAACAGATTTCCAGTTTAAAACTTTTACAGCTAACTTAATAAAATGTCTGGTTTTATTCGGGGTTGTGTCCATAAATATAATGAAGTCCATAAATATAATGAAGGCTCGGTTAGCAACAATTATCTCTGGTTAGTGGTTAGCTCCGGTCAGCTCCAGTTAACTCTGGGCCGGGCGTTTCTACCGGTTATTAATACAGTTAATCCCACCCAGCAAGCCACAACACCACAAGCAGCATGCTATTAAATAAATTGTTAAATTGTTAATATTTTGTTAATACTTTTAAGTCCCCAGTCGAAAGTCTAAAAAGTCTTAGTCTAAAAGGTTCCCTCAGTCCATTGTCTGCATTTTCACCGCTGTCTAAAGACCCGTAAAGACTAGGCAAATTAGTCTTACTTATGAGAGACATTTTGAAAAAAAGAATGGTCACAATTGATGCAGCTGGGTTTTTCACAATTGACAAAGCTCCTCCAGAGCCACGAAACACATTTACAATAGTATTCACAGGCTGAGTAGTACTAATCATAAGTAAACTACACCAAACTCAGACCTCTTTCAGAAAGAAATGTATGATTATATGGTAGGCTAGTTACTTATTGGGAGGAGATTAGAGGCAAGGCTGTATTACTTGAGTGCGGACTCGGACTCAAGACGCTTTTCTGTTGTCTCTGACTTGTCTTGGACTTGTTGGTATTTGAAGTCAGACTTGTCTCGGACTCGGCCATTGGACTCGCCAAATATTCTAGTTGGTCTCGACCAAGTGAAGCACTATATGCTTTTGTTCTAAAGTAACTTACTCCTTCAAAACAAAATAATTTATGAAGCGCGCTCGTTCAGAAAACAAGTATTAGTTTAATTCAAAAACCATCTAGAACAGGCATCGAGATTGGTCGCCTGGTACATACCTAGCTGCATCATATACTTCAATCATCAGGTATCAATCATTTTCATTTTGGCCACAGACACAATGTCAGGGAGCTCTTTGTACTTGAATTCTTCAGGAGAAGTAATACGTTCAAGAATGGGAACATTTCCATTTTATATTTTAAGTAAATAATATGGTTTAATTTGATCCTAAAAATATGTTACTCTGCACTTACTTTTTGATTATTACAAATAATAAAGCAAAATTATCATCTTAATAGATGATATACTGTCTCTATCATCACATCAGTTATGAACAGGTAAGTAAGTGGTCTTGATGAGGATTTGTTTTTTTTCTGTCTTGGTATTGACCCTTCTCTCATTTGGACTCGGTCTTGACTTGGACTCAAAGTTTTTTGGACTCGGTCTCGACTAGCCCTGGTCTTGGACTCGACAAAGGTGGACTTGACTACAGGCCTGGAGAGAAGTTGTTGATTTCCTGAGCAACTCCAGGGAAAGTAAATTGCACTGACTAAAAATTAAAAGAGATCCATGCTGCTGTTTTGCTAATTACACTGTGTCTATTGTTAGAAAACCCCATGTAACTTATTGTTTTATGTAACATTTGTATTAGCCTAATTAAAAGAGCGACCTTGTGCCTTGTTTTAGGACAAACAGAGCAAAGTAATTATGCACACTGACTCTTATTTTTGTCATACATGGATTTAGAACAAGATAAAAGTGCTTGTATATAGCCATACAAACCTCCCTCCATCATTACCTGTCCACAGCGATGGCCAGCAGGCTACACATTGACGCCACAACAGAGATGCAAATCATGGAGTCAAACACATTGTCCATTTGCCGGATGAAGTGATCCTCCACCACCAGCTGTCTGTTGTTGAGGAGGTAAATGATGATGGTCTCCCAGGCGTTGGACACACTAACCAGCATGTCTGCTACTGCCAGACTGCAACAACCAGACAAGTTGGGTTAAGCTTTGATCATAAGCATAGTTCTCAAATCTGTTATATATTATATGTTTCTGTTTATGTGCTTTCTTTCCATTAATCCAGGAGCCCACAGAGCAACTGTCCTAGCCCTCCCCCTGCATGATCACCAGTGTTGGGAGTAACGGCGTTTAAGTATAACGGCGTTTAAGTATAACGGCGTTACTAACGGCGTTATTTTTTCAGTAAGAGAGTAATCTAATTAATAACTTTTCACATTGTTGCAACGCCGTTATCGTTACTGAGAATGTAAAGTGGCGCGTTACTACAATTTGGTTGAATGAAGCGCGAGGTGAAGGTGTCAGGCTTTGCTACACACCAGCTGCCTGGAGAGAGCAGAGGGGGGGGATGATGACAACGTTGCAAATGCGATGATGATGACTGGGTGGGCGGATGCCCTGCTCACGCTGTCTCACTGCATGCCCTACTACCACTAAACACAAGACAGCGACAATGGCGATGAGCCAGGGAAATTCAAAGGTAGCGTTCTCGAACTGGAAGTACCGGCACTACTTCTCGCTCATTGAAATTAAAGGCAAGAATGTTTATGTAACGTGCACGCTATGCCCAGGAGAAAAGACTTTATCCACGTCTGCCTCAAGCAACTCGAATCTTATGAAGCCTCTCACATCAACACATGCTAACACGACACTTGTTGCTGCTGCTAACCCAACCCCAAGCCCAAATGCAGTTAGCGTGAGCTCCAGCGAAGGAGACGGAGCTGGAGTTAAAAGAAGCAACGCTCAATTTTTCGGGTCAGCAACAGGTGACCAAGGCCGAGCTGAACACATTGATTGCAAGGTATGTTGTTGAAAACATGCTACCCCTGTCCACTGTGGAGTCTGAGTCATTCAGAGCTATCCTAAATACCAAATGTTCTAAAATACTGTATATAGTGTTTTTATTCTTCAATTAGTTAATATAAACATAATTGAAGACGTTATAGAAAGTAATAGCGTTATAGAACATAAAAAATAACGTCACAGTTACTTTGCTAAGTAACTAATTACTTTTACAATGTGGTAACTGAGTTACTAACTGAATTACTTTTTGGGAGAAGGTTGCATCCATGACTCCTAGTATACCTCAGTCTGCCACTGTTCAGCAAGGAGCCTATGTGCCTTACTATGATACCTCTACTGTGAAGCACTCTGATGGTATCTATTCCTATCCTCAACAGCCTTCAGTACAACCTCCTCCTGCCTTTGATACAGATAAGCCTTACCATACCTGGTATCAGCAACCTCAGGTACCCCAATCCAGACCTGTGTATGTCCCACCACAACAAGTACCTTGGCACCAGCCTCATTCACCTTTCCAAAGGCCTTGCTATGGCAATCCAGTGCTTCCTCCCTCCGACCCAGCAGTCCAAGAACCGACCTACAGAGGTCCAAAGCCAACCATCCCATACTTTGTCACTAAGGATCCCAGTGAGTTTACTCGTCTTAAAATAGCTCTCGACAACCTTTTGCCTCCGAATGCGACCAAGCTATTCAAATACCAAATCCTCATGGACCATCTGAAACTAGAAGTAGCTCACTTGGTAGCAGATTCCTTTCTGAACTCACCTTTCCCCTATTCCGACACCATGGCTGCTCTGAATGAGAGGAATGGCCAGCCTCACAAGTTGGCTCTCAAGAAGATAGCTCAGGTGATGGATTCCTCAGATGTTCGGCGGGGAGACACAGAAGCTTTTGAAAGATTTGCTTTGCAAATTAGAGCTCTTGTAGGCATGCTCAACACTCTGGGCCCACAAGGTGAAGCAAAATTAAGATGTGGGTCACATGTGGAGCGACTTCTGACTAAGTTGCCAGCAGAGATAAGGTCAGAGTTCCGTCGATGGATGGGTCACCGTCCTGGAACTGTGTATACTCTTGTTGACCTATCAGAGTGGCTACATTATGAGGCATGGTGTCAAAGCTCTGAATCACAGACCAGCAGTAAACAACAGCAGAGACAAGGTCAAAGACAAGATCAGAAACATGAGGTCAAATCAACAGCTCGCTTTACCACCATACTGCATGGGACTAATGAGGTTACGGAGAATCAGATCACTGTGGTTTCCTAAGCCAACACAGTCAGCTAAGAAGCAAGCCTTCTGCCCATACTGCAGAAATGATCATTATCTCAGCCAGTGTACCACCTTCAAAGCCTTCAGAAAGAACAGATGTCTGATTGGATCCAGACCAATCATCGCTGTTGGCGTTGTGCCCGTACACATCAGGCCGCACAGTGTACGCTGAAGAAGCCGTGCAGTATCTGTAAAGGGAGACACCTACAGATCTTACATGAGGTCAACTCCAAGAGTTCAAGTAACAGAGGGGATTCATGCCTGCTGAGTTCAACAACAGAAACCTTGTATCTGGATAAGCCTACAGACTGCAGAAGAGTTCTTCTCAAGGTCATCAGAGTTCTGCTTCATCACCAAGGGAAGACACTCAACACTTATGCTGCTCTCAAACTTGGAATACAAGGCACAGAGGAGAGTTTAGCTCTGAGAACAATCGGCCAAGATGCTTCCTGAGCAGATGACTATCTGCTCAGGAAGCACGCCCCCCTGCTCAACAAGTTAAGAGACATCCAGTAGTGGGCCAGCAATGAGCCAGACGTTGTTAGTCACCTCCCTTCAGATGCCCAATCTGCCAAACTGGAGCTATGGCTCTCCCAGGACAAAGCTGAAGCAAAGGAATCCACCTTGGGCCTGAACTGGTCTTGCGACACTGATGCCCTAGGCTTCAAACATAGACCTGTCTCGTACAGTGCTCCTACAATGAGGAACATCTATCGTGTGTTGGCAACCCAATACAACCCCCTGGGTGTCCTCCTACCTTTCACCACCAGGGCAAAGTTGATCGTCCAACAGCTTTGGGACAAACATCGGGACTGGGATGATCCTAAACTCCCTGAACACCTCCTGCAAGCCTGGAGAGACTGGGAAGCCGAACTTCAGTACTTACCTAACATGATGTTGCCATGGTGCTAATTACCACCTGCAATGGACCACGCTCAGATGACACATGATGTCCACATCTTCTCTGATGCCTCAGAAAGGGCATACGGGTCTGTAGCGTACCTCAGGTCAACAGCTACTGGTGGTAATGTAATGCCTTTCTCATTGCAAGATCCCGTGTTGCCCCATGGAAGCAACGCTCAGTGCCCCGACTAGAGCTATGCGCAGCGTTAACTGGAGCACAGCTAGGGACGCTCCTCTTGAAGGAGCTCACGCTGACAATACAGGACGTCACCTACTGGACAGATTCCACAACTGTTCTCCATTGGTTGCAATCCCAGTCCTGCCACTTCAAGGTATTTGTGGGTACTAGAGTAGGCAGAGATTCAGGAGTTGACCGACTTGAAGTCATGGAGATATGTTGACTCTGCCAGGAACCCTGCAGATGAGCCTCAAAGATTTGCTTTGGGAAAACCAATGGATCCAAGGACCACAGTTTCTCCTACAGCCTCCCAGTGAATGGCCATCAAACCCTTCGAAACCAACTGGTGATGACGGTGCAGAGCTCAGAAAGACAGTCTTCTATGGGCTAATCACCTCACTACCACCTGTGACAGATGGATCCAAGCACAGCAGCTGGCAGGAATTACTGGAGGCAGTAGCTGAGGAGATTCATGGGGCCTGGCAAGTACCTTCCAGGCTGCAGAGCTTCTAGTGCTGAGAAGGGTCCAGATGGATTGCTTTCCTGAGGACTACCAGCTCCAGAGACAAACCAAACCAGTACCTCCTAACAGCCGATTAATCTGCCTCTCCCCTGAGTTTGATGAGTCCACTCAGCTCATCCGAGGTGGAGGCCACTTAAGTCTCATTAAGGACATTGACCCTGCTAAAAAGAACCGTAAATACAGTAAATCGGAGATCACTAAATTGAATGTTGAGTCACTTTGTGCATACGCAAAGACAATGTCGGACTCAGTAGTTTTCTCTGGACCCCTGCCAAACCTGACCAATGATGAAATATACAGCCATACGTCATGCTTCCACCGCTGGTTGTCAGGGTGGTGCCCAGCTAATGATGTGGGCTATGTGAATAACTGGGGGGCGTTCTGGGGAAAGCCATAAACCCTGACAACCCAAGTTTGATATTAGTAATCAGGGGTGCAGTACTACGCGCCCCTCTGTGCTTCCGTTGGAGCAGTCACCCACTCATAGTCTAATAAGCATGGTGTCTGTTCCCCAACTCAGATCGGTTAAATCAAAGGTAAACAAAAGATGCGCTATACTTAACAACCTAATTGGAATTAAAACAACTGCAACGATAGAACAAAATAGGAAAATTAGATGTGGACTATTAAATATTAGATCTCTGTCTTCTGAAGCATTATTGGTAAACGAGTTGATATCAGATAATAACATTGATTTATTTTGTCTTACTGAAACCTGGCTGGGCCATGAAGACTATGTTAGTCTAAATGAAGCCACTCCTCCCAGTCATATTAATACTCAAATTCCTAGAGGCTCAGGCCGAGGAGGGGGAGTTGCAGCCATCTTTGATGCAAGCCTGTTAATTACTCCTAAACATAAATTAAATTATAACTCCTTTGAAAGTCTTGTTCTTAATCTTCAACATCCAAAATGGAAAACATTACAGCCAATTATATTTGTTATTTACAGGGCTCCAGGTCCGTATTCTGAATTTTTATCTGAATTCTCAGAGTTTTTATCATGTTTAGTCCTTAAATCAGACCAAGTACTTATTGTGTGCACAAGGCGACGCACTGTTTTAACCACACCCTCGATCTTGTGCTGGCATATGGTATTGAAATTGAGGATTTAATAATATTTCCGCAGAATTCGGTATTATCAGATCATTCTTTAATCACTTTCGAATTCTTACTACCTGACTATATTAAATTAGATAGTGCTATAGCTAAATTTAAAGAAGATATTCCGACAGCATTCGACTCTATGTCATGCCTTAACATAACAGAGGACCTCAATGTTAACCTCAGTCCCTCTCAAATTGATACATTTGTAGACGGACCTTAGACTCCGTTGCTCCCTTGAAAAAGAAGATGATGAAGCAAAGGAAATTAGCACCTTGGTATAACTCCCAAACTCGCAAATTAAAACAAATCTCGTGAAATCTTGAATGTAAGTGGCGTTCCACAAAAGTGGAAGAATCCCGTTTGGATTGGCAAGAAAGTCTCAAAACCTATAGGAAGGCCCTAAGAAAGGCCAGATCAGACTATTACTCATCACTAATAGAAGAAAACAAGAACAACCCAAGGTTTCTTTTCAGCACTGTAGCCAGGCTGACAGATAGCCACAGCTCTACTGAGCCATCTATTCCTCTAGCTCTGAGTAGTGATGACTTCATGAGCTTCTTTAATGATAAAATTACATTTTAATTACATGACAATTAGAGATAAAATCCGTCACCTTTTGCCCTCAACTTCTAACGGTTCACCTTTAAACGCAGAGTCCCTAGAAATAACGACTAGTCTCGACATATACTTAGACTGCTTTTATCCTATAGACCTTCAACAATTAATGTTAAAGATATCCTCAGCTAAGCCATCTACCTGTCTTTTAGACCCCATCCCAATGAGATTACTCAAAGAAGCGTTACTCGTGGTAAACATTTCATTACTAGATATGATCAATATGTCCTTATTAACAGGTTATGTACCGCAGTCATTTAAAGTAGCTGTGATAAAACCTCTTCTGAAAAAACCCACCCTCGATCCTGAGGTCTTAGCAAACTATAGACCTATATCTAACCTTCCCTTTCTATCCAAGATCCTTGAGAAGGTGGTTACTAATCAGTTATGTGATTTTCTACATAGCAATAGTTTATTTGATGACTTTCAATCAGGATTTAGAAAGCATCATAGCACAGAGACGGCACTGGTGAAAATTATTAACGACCTTTTAACTGCTGTAGACAAAGGACTTGTCTCCATTCTTGTTTTACTAGATCTTAGTGCTGCATTTGACACTATTGACCATTCAATCCTGTTACAGAGATTGGAACACTTAGTTGGCATTAAAGGAATTGCTCTAAGCTGGTTTAAGTCCTATTTCTCTGATCAATCTCAATTTGTTAATGTTAATGATAAATCCTCCAAGTACGCTAAAGTTAGCCATGGGGTTCCTCAAGGCTCAGTGCTTGGACCAATTCTATTCTCCTTATATATGCTTCCTCTAGGCAATATTATTAGAAAACACTCAATTAACTTTCACTGTTATGCGGATGACACCCAATTATACTTGTCAATCAAACCAGACGAAACCAGTCAGCTAGCTAAATTTCAAGCGTGCATTAAAGATATAAAATCCTGGATGACCTATAATTTTTGGGGTGGCTTTGTTGGAAAGGCCGTGCCTGTGCGCATGCTTCTGTATGAACATTCCAACCGTCACCTCAAGGTGGACGCTCAGCTGAAAAGTGAGTTGTTGGTGTAATTTCTATATGTTTAGATACCTTTGAGCATTGTATGTGAGATATGTTTGAGTATCGTCACGTAGTTTGCTTAGATACATGTTTAGCGCGAGTCAATAGAACCTCCCATTCACGAAGATTATTTCACTTTGTAAACCCTTGTTGAAGAATGTTGGTATCCACTTAAACTGTAACCTGTTTTATATCTGTCCTATTCTAGCATTTGGATGTGACATTATTTTGCCTTATTAGACCCAATCCTGACAATGTATGCTATGTGTAAGATGTGGCACATTTATAATTAGATTAGTGGGCACATTTGTGGAAAATTCCAGAGCCTTTGTGTGCATTCTAATGTTAACTCATGTTGTATTGCATTTTGTAAATACTGTTGCGCCAATAGAATTAGCCACTATAGTACAGAAATGTCAGTTTATTCTGTATTAATGCAAATTCTTAGTTAACTTGATAATGGGAACTTGACAGACATGTTCTTAGTTTGTTCTTGTTTATTTCAGACCACACACTCATACAAGGAAACAAATATATTCCTAATCACCTACAAATAGATGACTATATAAGCCTTTAGTCATTGGTACATACCAAAGTGTACTCTATTGTGCTTTGCTGTGCTGTGTAAAAACAACTCGAATAAAGTTCTGGATTGAATGACATCGACTCCTTTGTGTTCTGACCGACACCCCAGTGAGACACCCATATTAAATACATCATTTCTAATACAGTCCTACCATATTTACCAAATCAACACCTATTTAATAACCAGGCTGGTCAGGATGGGACCAATGGAATGCAGAGATGAGTCTCCAGGTCCAGGATGCAACGAGCTGGGACCCAACCTCCCAGAAAGAGCCCCTCCCTCAACTTGAGAAGACACTTGACAGTATAAGCCAGCTTTCCACCAATGAGGCAGGTGGGAGTTGGGGCTCTAGAGGTGTACGGCGGAGTACTATCCTTGACAGGTTAAATGCGGGAGACGTGTAAGGTGGGATGAAGCCTTAAAGGGCGTGGAAGGCGTGGGTTTATGACTTTGGAGATGTGGAATGTGCCAATGAATCTGGGAGCAATCTTACGGGGCTCCATCATAAAGGGAATGTCCCAGGTGGAGAGCCAAACTCGCTGATTGGGTGAGTATAAGGGTGCTGTGGAGCGCCTCTGGTTAGATGCTTTTTAATACATTTTAGAGGTTCCAAGAAGGGTTGAGAAGGCCCTAAGCCAGGTGCAGCAGCACTGTCTGATGAACACCTGGACAGAGGGCACACTCATCTCCCGCTCCAGTTCCTGAAACAGTGGTGGTTGATAAACTATCAAGCACCAAAAGGAAATTGTCATCATTCAGCAAATCCTTTGCTGGCTCCCAGCCTGAGGCTGTGTGGTCAAACACTCAATTCCACTCACTCCACTGTGTCTCAGAAGTGGAGCATGCTGAGGACTGCCTCTCCCACTCTGCGGTTTCCAACAGCTTGGCCCGGTCAGTGAGCAGAGAGATTATGTAGGCTACCTTGGAGCGTTCAGTGGAAAAGGAGGAAGACTGAAGTTCAAAGGCCAAGGACCGCTTGATTAAAAAACGTTGGCAGCCGCCAAGCTCAGCCCAGTAGCACTCTGGAGGGGAGACCTGAAGTTATGGCCAGAGATGGCACAAGCAGGAGGACTAGTTGATTGGGCAGCAGCCAAAGCAGTAGCTGATACCTGACAGAGCAGAGTGAGCCACTGAACCTGGTCATGGAGTCTCCAGATTCTTGTCATGGCATTCAGAGGATTCCTTGAGAGACCCTGCAATAGCAGTGAGTTGATGCTCATGTTGGCGTAAAGCACTAGCCTGTGTCTCCACCTGTTGTAGCAAAAATCTAGGCAGGCAAAAGTACAAAGGACTGAAGCAAAAATCTGAAAAACACTAACTGGGTCAAAAACTAGGTCAAGATATAGAGCAATAAACTAAACGCTGGAAAGCTAAGGCAAAAGCACTAAGGGGGCTTTCACACCTGCCTCATTTAGTTCAGTTGAATTGCATTAGAGTTCGTTTTCTGCCTTTGTGCGGTTCGTTTGGGCAGGTGTGAATGCAGCAATCACACTCGGATGCACACCAAAAGCGGACCAAACAAGCTTGCCAAGACTTCCTTAATGAGGTGGTCTCGGTATGCTTTCAATCAAACTCTGGAGCAATTTGTTTGTGGTGAGAACATGCTTTGCAATCTGCGTTGCGGCAGAACATGCAAACTGTAGCAGCTTGCAATGTTTCTCTCACAGAAATAGACTCAGAAATCACTTGCATTTCCGTGCACAAACCAGACACCACTAAAGTTGTGGACAGACACCGTTAGAGCAGAGCAAAGTCTCGCTGACCAGAGCAGATGTAGTAAGGTTGCTTGCATAACAATGTCTGATTATTTAAATTAAATGAGCTGGTTTGGCCATGGAGATGAAAGAAATATGCATTAGTCCAGCACACAGGACCTTCTTCCTGTATTTACTTTCTTGCTCTGGTCCCAGACACGTCTAACCAATAAGTGGAGTGAACGTTCTTGTGTGGTTTGTGTATGATGCATTTTGGTATGCTTGGATTTTTCTAAGTGTTAAACAAAATCAAACCAATGGGAAATCGCTCCAAGTTTACAAAATCATCAACTGATTGGGACCATAGCAAACAAACTACATGTGTGAAAACGCCCTAAGACAGGGGTCATCAACTACATTTTTTCAAGGGCCAGAATTTTTCTAAGCAGACACTCTGGGGGCCGGACTTTGGAATAAAATGAATTTATACCTAATATAATTTATACCCTATACCTATTCTTGTTTGAAATTTTCACTTTCTTACTAAATTAATACTATATTTTTGTACATGTATTAGTGTGAGCAAACTCCTAAAAAACATGGAAACTCCATAATGATAACTGGCTCTTTAACTAGAAAATGATCTCAGACTAGGAGACAGTTCTTTGGCGTGTTCCTTTAAGCACGTTTTACAGTAACCGCAGCTGAGCTGGCGCGTGCATATGTGACGTCATGAAATCTCCGTGACTATTTATACCTGTGCTGGTGGTCGCGCTTTGTTGCGTGACGCTGAAAAAACACAGAGCCGTGCGCGACCTAAAAAAAACTTTATTCTGATTTAAAGTGTGTATTTTGTAATGCTATGAGGTTGCAGTCAAAGTGTGAGTGTGAGACATGTGAGAGCAGTTTTATATAGGCTATATATTACAAAAGTATTTTTATATTCTTATGTTGTATTTTTGCATTTATTGTTTCATATGTTGGAATTTTATTTTATTGAGAAATTAAATTATTTCTGAGACGATGTTGGATCTGGCCGAGAGCGGCGTGTGCTAAGGGCATATGACCAACGCTGTGTTTTCTCCTCTGTAAAACACTACAGTTTGCAGCAGCAATACATGTCCTGTGCCAAAGCCAGAGTCTCCAGTTGTCTGCTTCACACGTTAGACACAACGCAGGTAACCGGTACTGAGGCCGGGCCGGTTACACTTGCGCTGGGACCTATAGGCTTTAGCTTCAATTTTGATGAAATTATTCTCTAATCGGTTGCATATTATGTTGTGGATATATCCCTTGAATGCATACTGCAGTCCCTTTTGTCTTGCTCTCTCAGATATTTCACCTGTTCGCCAAAAATTACTAATTATCTCCTTGGGAATGTCTGAAACCGGTGCATACATACTTTAATAGACGTGCCAGGCACGAAAGCTTGTTGGGCTTAGCAACAGTAACTAAGGAGGGCAGGGCTTAGCGAAGGGTCAATTCTAAGTAAAAAAAAGTGATATAGGACACTTACTAAAGGAGTTCCGGTGAAACTAACTGTTTACCGTTCTGAATCAATGCACTACATTAAAAGAAAATGTGGATCTGTTAAGTGTAGCCTTTCAGTGCCACGTCCTGTAAACACCACAGGATGGCGCAAGAAGTAACTTACACTGCACCTCTGACATTACTTTGATTGTTTTACAGTGGTCATCCCATACGCTGTTCAGATCACTACTTTAGGCTGAGACAGTACACATAGTGTATTAGTTGTTTGTGAACGTAATATTAATTTGGGGATAATGACATGGCTGGATAGCTAGCTTGTCTTGTTGGTAAACATACTGTCAGATTATATTTACTGACTGCCAACTATACACATTGTTATTGATTTGACGTAAGTTTTGCTTGCATAACGTTAGCTGTCTGGTTCGTAGCTATCTGAGCCAAGAGTTCAATGAGCTGAGCGGACTATAAATATCTCTGCGCAGTGGACACCTTGTCGGACATTAACCCTTGCATATTTTATGGTGTATGTTCAACGGTTGAACCATTCACCTGCAGACGAAGAAATACATAGGTGAGTGGAGGTTCTTGTTCTTGACTATGGCTGTGATGACAAGGATGTTCTCCATCAGGGAAATGATACCCAGTATCAGAAAGACCTGAGAAGAATAAAATACCGTGGAACAGAGAAGAATGGAAGAGTAAAGATGAGCAGAAAAGTAGGGTGTATAGTGTAAAGTATGGCTCCCAACCCAAGTGTTGTTACTCCCCAAATGACGGGATAGTTAACAAAATAGGAAAGAGGAAGAAAAAATACAACTATGCAAAATGTTGTCAATATTTTTTTCTTCCCGAGAAATACTGAAGTGTTTTACCTCATGGGTACATTAAACTATAAAATTGAATCAATGTATCACTCTCATGCCAAAAAAGGTTAGGAACTAGTGGAGGGTTTTATGGTTAAAGTTACAGTAGAATAGCAGAATATTACTAAATAGTGAACAGTTAATTTGATCTAGCAGACATAATGTACAGTAGAGCACAAAACATTTTTGTGTTTGTACACATGTTCTGTGGGTGAAGCCTAACTGGTGGCAGATAGTGACAGTCGCGGTGGTGTCTATCATTTTTCCAACCTACTTTGGATGAAACCACAGCCACTGAAAACTTGATGGCTGTGTTCGTTCAAAAAATTCAGGTTTTTCAGACAAAATGTCTACTAGAAGTAGTAGGGTTGGCCTTTTTTTTTTTTTTTTTTTTTTTTTTAATGGTCTGCTTGGTAGAATGAGGGGGGCTGGAACAGCATAAGGAGCTGGCAAATTTTCACATCCTACTCTATGAATTAAGGCTTTTTTCGACCAAACCAGAGTTGTGATTATGATTGTAGGAACAATGGAATGACTACTTTTACTGAGTTTAATATGAGTTTGAATAAAGATGTTAGGGGTAGTTGCCACAAACACTGCCACTACCAACCAGTTGGCTGTTCGACTTTTTTTTTTTTATAACAGTTTTTATATTATACATTATAGTGGAATTAGCAAACTAGCTAGCTAACTAGCCAGCTGTCCCTGAAAAACAGTACATCCATCATTATTTCTACTGTTTTTCTGCCACCACAATGCGTGTGCAAGTGCAGTGACATAACTATGACGTCTCCTCCAAATTGGTTTAGAGCACAATTAAAAATAATGCATTTGGGTCTTTAATACCACACATACTGTGCATACCTCTACAGCAATGTGGACCTGCTCGCATGCTGCAGGTTTGAAAGTGCTGGTCTTGTCTGGTTGCATTGGAAGGGGCAGGGTGTAGTTCAGGTGAAAGTAGGAGTAAGCCCTGGTGAAGTTACCCAGCAGCGCATCCGCTTGGTAGGAGGACTCATCAGACAGATTCATCCCTGCTGTGGCTCTGGTCCAGATCACTGTTGCTCTACTGGGAAAACCATTTTTTAAGCAGGATGCAAAGAAAAACAGAAGTGAGACTGTCATATTTGTGAAGCTCTACACTAACTTCAATTAACCTTTAAATTCCTTTTTAACGATTAATGTTCTTTATATATACCAGCACCTTGGCATTAAGGCTTTGGGTTAACAGCGTGACAGTGGTTCCACACAAGGCATTTATACATAAAGTGTGTACTCATACATAAAATACAAACACAGACCTCCCACTCCCAAAACAACAGGCTAAAAGAAACACATCATTTGAATGGTAAAGCTGCTTTTAGGGGCAAATATAAACAAGGAAACAGAGGGATACAAAGGGTGACAGTCAGCTTCATTGAGGCAAACTATGGAACTGCAGCTTCTCTGTGGTTAAAAAAGGGGTTGCCATACTTTGAAAAATGTATTTCTGGATCCACTCAGTGTATGCTTAATTTTTTTGAGTTTACTAAAATGGAGAACATCTCTTATTCGAGCCTCCAAGGGTGGGGGGCAAGCTGACTTCCAACAAAGTAGTATAAGCTGTCTAGCTGATAGTGTTAAGAAAGCCACAAGGTCTGCTTTAATTTTAGGCAGGGCCACTGTGGATGGCAGAACCCCAAAGAGAGCTGTTAATATTGCTGGAGCAAACAGCACCTAAGAGTAGTAGATAATGTTTAAAAGATATTGGACCAATAGTTGTAAATAGACAGGCAGGACCAAAACATATAAATAAGTGAAGCAGGAGCTTGTCGACACCTGTCGTAGACAGGGTTAACATCCAGTTTAATTTGAGAGAGTCTAACTTTGGTCCTGTGAATGTGGTGGAGAATTTTACATTGAATTAGACCATGTTGGGCACACAGAAGAAGAGATTCCTTCACCTAAGTCCTGTTCTCATGCTGCCTTGACAGCTGACAATGAAGAACACTGGAAAGAGGAAATTCTCTTATATCCACCTTTTGACGAGTGGTAGTAGAAAAGTGTTCATGGAAGCTCTAAGGTAAAGGTAAAGGTACTTTATTGTCACATACACATGTAGCGAAATTCATTTTCTGCAGTTAACCATCCCTCAAGGGAGCAGTGGGCAGCTATTTACAGCGCCCGGGGACCAACTCCAGATCTGAGCCAGTGCCTTGATCAATGATGAATGGTGGGGGAAACCGGAGCACCTGGAGGAAACCCACGCAAACATGGGGAGAACATACAAACTCCACACAGAAAGGCCCGGAACGACCTGGATTCAAACTCAGTGCTAACCATTGGTCCACCATGCTGACCTGCTCTACAGGTCTTACTGGCCAGTATAATTCACACTTAAGAAAGCATGGTTCATAACAATAGGGGCATGCAGTGATAACGTCTGGCATCCAAAATGGTCATGTTAACAAAAATGTTGATGCAGTAGCCAACTATAACATCCTTTTTTCTTTATTTCTTTTACTTTTTTATTTCCTTTTATCAAGGGCAGTATGTCACAAACTTTCTTTTATGATACAGTAAAGTGCCACGGCTAAGTCTACAGAAAGGATAACAGTCCATAGATCTCTTTCATCCTAACCATAATACAAGGTGGCAGCATGTCTCTTTGTTTGTGCGTGAATGAGTGATTGATATTTGTTTGTTTATGGGATAATTGCCAACTGATCACTTTGTGAGCTTTCGAACAATACTACTACTCTAATGAAGAGTCATATTTGTCATTCTCGATGGTTGTTTATGACGAAAATCTGTATTGTTTAAGTCGGGACTGACATCCCCAGTGAACTGGCTCTGTAGTCCTAGGAAACTCAGGCTAGATTTTGCAAATTGGTTTCCCAGTTGGTGACACGTTGTTGTAAACTGACGTTAGATGTAGGCAACTTTGGTTCACTGAAAATATTTCAATGACAATAAACTGTTTATTGTGGACAAATACCTCTGTCAAGAAACATACACAGACATAACATGTTTCTAATTATTCATAAATAGGCCTATGTATAAAAAGAACAACACCTTATCCATGTCCTTTCCCGTTGGTTTTCCTGCAGATAACACAAACAAACACCTGTCCATGTGCTGTTTCTATGCTCATATAAGAAAACAGCAGCAAATCTTTTGTTATTGTGGCCTCCAAGTTTTCATACATCTGATGCTCTAGGCCAGTGGTTCCCAACCTTTTTTCCTTGGCGCCCCCCCTACTCATGTCTAAGAAAAGCTGAGCCCCCCCACCCCCACCCGAAACCGAAGTTGAGGTAACTCTCGAGATAGAGCCTTACTTTCTTTTCTGATACAGAGGAAAAATGAGGATACAACAAAATATATAGTTTTCATACAGACTTTTGTATACATTAGATATTGTAGTGTATTATCATAATTTGTTTAACATGTGCAAAACATTTTTTTTACCTCAACCTCAAACCAGATAAAGACTCGCGCCCCCCCTATGATCTTTGCCGCCCCCCCTGGGGGTGCCCGGACCCCAGGTTGGGAACCACGGCTCTAGGCTATGGCCAACCGTGGGTGGCAGTCATGCAACAAGTTGTTATGCCAAACACCAATATAACAGAAGAAGAAGAACACGCATCCCGACTATGTGAACGCTGGCAGTCGGAAAAACAACGTAATCACGGGGGCGGTCCCTGTTATTCCCAGGTGGCATGAACGCAGCAATACATCTTCGCCGTTTCTGGAGGATCTGTTTCATGCTGACTGGTTGGTGCCTGGAGCCTGTTCACCTGCTGGAGCTCGAGTGCAGACGTGTCGCTGATTTTGATGTGCCTGATCTCTTCAAGGAAAGTGCTTTTTTCCTCGTTCTTACTGCTGGTTTTAAGATATAGCCTGATGTTTTAGAGGCGGCTGGTCTGGCTTTTAACTCTTTCATCCGCAGCATTGCTTCACTCATTCTCAGATACACTTTTTTTCTTTCTGTTTGATTGTGTATGCATTATACGAACGATTTCAGGTGAGGTGTTGCCTTACAATGGATAATTCCACTCTCTATTGACTAAAAATGTAAAAAACATTGCATTCTAGGATGTGAGTATGGGAGCTACACAATGATGGATGTGCAGACCAACGAAATCGCGGACATACAGTAGGGGTGGGAATCACCAGAGGCCTCAAGATACAATATCATCACGATAGTTATGTCACGATACAATATTATTGCGATTTTAAACATATTGTAATATTCTGCAATATATTGCAATGTATGTAACTTTTTTCCAACTTCAAATTTTTCCCAAAAGAAAACATCTGTTTTATCTAAAAAGATACATTTCTCTGTCTGTTCATCTCACTTCAATTTTATTGCAGCAAAATGGTATTGTGAAGCAGACAGACTGACCAACACATATATCATAAAAGATCTATACTTGGCGTCTGTGTATCGATACAGTATTGCCACAAAAAATATTGCGATACTATGCTGTATCGATTTTTTCCCCCACCCCTAACATACAGCTGGTGCCGGTATTTGGAATCATTAGGTCTAACGCTCACCAACGATCACCCTCAGATCCAAAAGGAGAGAACGTAAAATCACCCACTACTATGACGTATGGCATGTAGCTAAAGGTAACGTGACCTTTTATTTATATATTGTTAAATACATTATAAAGACATTGATTACTAAACACATTTGTGAAGTGGCTATCAAAACTTTTGAAAAGTATATGTTGCTATGTTTGGTATGTAAACTAATTTCAATTTTAATTTGTCAAAGAAGCTGGAACAACTTGGCAAAGACAAGGACTGTGCTTTGGTGAAAAAGTGGCATAAAAGCATAGTCAACCACCTGTTCTGGTGTGCCACAAGCTCCGTCTCCAGAACAGAGAAGGTAGCGAAATGGAAGTATGTGTTGAACCACATTCAAGATGTCCACAGTCATTCTGACCCAGCTTTCCCCAAGTGTGTACATCAACCGAAGGCCTCAAAGGACTGTAGCAAGTGGTTTCAACCAGGTCTGTATTCTAAAGCAATGATTATACATGTTGTGTATCTTCATCAATATTCATGGTTTTAAATTACAATTTAAATTTACTTTCTCTTAGGTTCATCAGCTCTGAACAGACTTGACAAGTTCCTAACAAACAATAGGTACCTTACTGATGTTGAAAAGCTGTGGAGTCATTCCACAGTGTCATCCAGGGGTTTGCTCCCAAATCTTTGGTTTCCCTTTCAATGGAATGCTATGCATGGATGTACACTCCTTATGAACTTCATCATACAATAAAACAAGTCTTTAGACAGGCAAATGTGACTGGGGGACAAATTGTCTGCAGAAACTGGTTTTGTTCAGTGAAGGTGTGAGACATGAGTAATGGTCTGGAGACATCAGGCCTAATTGCCGGCCATCAAAATGCAAATCATTTCAGTTTTAGGCTGCTCTAACTGAAAGGCACTTGTAACAACACTGGTTAGAGTACAGCTTTAGCACAGCTTACAGTTTTAGCAACTGCTTTTGCTGTGAGTTAACAGGAGTATTTTGCTTGGTGAGATTCACAAAACCTTGCAGCCATGCACTACAATGAGAATAGTGAGCACCACAACGGAAGACAGCTAAGGGGAAACTAATGTACAGACAGAGGCCAAAAGGGGAGGCTACACCGTGAAACAAGTGAAGACAGAGCCAACAATTTGTAAGTTTAAAAAATATATTCTTTATTACAAACAACAAATCAAAATGTGCAACGGTATAGGTGCTAAAAAGAACTTTTATTGATTCACACACAACAGGCTATGTCTTAGACCTGATGCTACTGGTGTTCGAGGAGATCATCCATGACCCCCTTCCTTATGTGGATGCCGTCCAGCGGATTCCTGTGTCCCAGGACCTGTGTGCTCAGCTTGACAGGCCTTTCATGGAGGATGCTGTTGCTGAACATGTGTCACGGTTCAGTTGAGGGGGGGTCTGAACCCGACGTACTGCCCTGAAGCATCCGGAAACTCCCTCCGTATGCTTGTATACACAAGAGGGGATCAAGACACAGACACTTCTTCCAAGGAAACCCCAGCACCAGCTCACAAAAGTCCTGTAGGCCAAGTGTCTGCATTGCCTGCAAAGAGAACAGGGTGGAAAAGCACACTTTTTTTTATTATTATTTTTTTATCTTTTACATATCAGAGTATAACACTGGTTATATGATTGTTTTGAAACAAAAATAAAGTTTGTCATTTTGTTGTCTTGATCAAACCCTTAACAAAATTGGCCTCACCTTTCTATCCTTCTTATTCTCAACCGGCCATGGTCAGCTCTGTAAATATTCATTGCATTTTGCAAAGAATATATGTTGAGGCACACCGGATTGAGGCCATGATGGTCAATCATACAGGTTATCTCCTCAGGAACCTGGGTCATTCTTCTCAAGACCTGTAAAAATAAACATAATGACCCTGCTGTTATTTCATAATTTTGAATGAGCAGAAAGCATAAAGTAGTTGAGTTAATGTATCTCCAGTTTTAGTTACCAGTATAGAGCTCAACAGTCCCGCCCACAGCTGGTTCTGGAAGTAAAAATACAATGCAATTTCTCCATTGACAATTGGAGTATAAGCCATAAAATCTTAACCGTCGATGGTAGACTTAAAACCAGCTACAACATGACTATGCAATTGTATATGCTCATATAGATGCCAAAAGTTCACGGGACACCAACCTTGTTTTGGATAAGTACTTCATTACCCACAATCCTAAACAATCCCACAGTGATGCCTCTGATTGATGGAACTCATGCTGGTGAGGAGGGGGAGCTGTTGGTACCCAATCTGTGCTGCCTGCACAATCCGTCATGCACATGCGCAAGATGATAATCCTTTTGACGAAGATTTACGTCATTCACGATCCATTCCACACTTCTGCCATTAGCCTCCACTGAGAAGCTAATGTTAGTTTAGCTAACAGCTAATTCAGCTAACCGCTAGCTGACAGCTTGATTCAGTCTAAAATAATGTTAACTCAAACTAAACACTGGGAAAAGCAGGCTACAGTGACGTAACAGCTATTATATATTTAAACGGTTATTTTCAGGTTTTATTTTGAGGATCTTTTAAAGTTATTACATGCTGTCTCAGCTAGCGGTTAGCCGAATTAGCTGTTAACTGAATAAAGGAAGCTTAACTAACGTTAGCTTCCTTTATTCAGTGGTGCACAGTGGTTTATGGGATGAGTAGTTCCTTCGCTCCATAATGAAAATATGTAGACAGTCTTGTACCTTTGACTTTTTGGGGATTTTCAGTTTGTTTTTTCACTCAAAATTATATGTTGTATGCTTATGAGTCACGTCATAGCTGGTTAGCGTAAGGCATGGCCTAAAACTCTTTATATACAGATTTTTACAGACGTAAATGGGAGAAATGAATGGGAAATTTACTTACGGAACCCAAGGTCTCTCGGAGCTCTATTTCCCGGCAATATATATTTTCTCTCTCCTGGGGCATGTGTGCACAGTTTCCACAAGTACAACTGGCAAGAGGAGTTCAATGTAGTTGTAAGATCACATATTACTACATGGAAAGAAGGTAATAATCTCATAATCAGATGCCTAATCAGAAGGATAGTAGTTACAAGAGACACAGACAAGAGTAGTAATATTTTCGTTGATGCGAGTGGGACTCCTTTCACTACAGCTGTAGCCACTACAGAAATAGTAGGCTCCTGCCCAGCTAACTGGACGTCCTGTTGTAAGATCACATCAGAGCCGGCCCGAGGCATAAGCAAACTAAGCGGCTGCTTGGGGCCACCAGGGGGCCCCCAATCGAGTGTTGTTTTTTCTCCTTAAAGGGGTGATAGAATATAAAACCGATTTTACCCTGTCATAGTTGAATAACGAATAAGTTGAATAAGTCCCATTGACAGCCCTTTACTATGAAAATCTCATATTTTGAAACTGCCGCTGAAAACGGGCGAATCCCAACAAAGCTGGAAGTTGACGTCAACCTCCCAAAAACCAGAACCTTTGTCATCCCATGGGTGTATTAAGAGAACGGTCACGCCCCAACATTTACATAGGCTACACAACTGACCTGAGATCAGGTAGTCTTCTGAATCTAGGTCACGCAGATCTCTGCTATTCCATTACAAAATTCAGTTCTGAAACTTTTTTATGCGAGAAATCAACTATGTAAGGCTCAAATATGGGCCGTTTTATGAAAATGGATGGCTAATTGCAAATTTTGTCCAACTGTGTGTCGGAATTCAGCTGCCGGTGCTGCCTGTGTTGCTGCCTCGCTGCCCGACCTGCCTTCCTTCACAGACCCCGGCCTGCTATGAGGTACTTGGAGCTCCGTCACGACTGGCAGCCCACAGCACTCCATACCCGCTCAAAGTCACCGATTTTTGGATAATGGACTACTAAACGCCGGTGCTCTGACAGAGCTCCAGGGCCTGCAGCTCCCCTCTTCCTGCTAGCTAAATGCCCGGTGTGTGTGAGTGAGAGCACGGTCAGCGAGCTTGTTACGCCAGCAATCTCTTACCACAGGTTCCAGTTAATCTTTTAATGTGTGTAATTATAATGTGTTGAGTTATTTAAACAAACGATTGGGGAAAATAACGCCGCTTGTCCCTGAGTCTCATTGATAGAGCCTGCGGCTGGATGTAGCTCTATTAATGAGAGCTAGCTCCTCTTAGAATTCCTCTGAAATTCACAAATATTCATTAACTTGAAATCGGACACCGTTGTTAGCTTTATAAGACCTTTAGGGAGATGTTGTATAAGTGGCGTGACGAAATTCAAACTGTAAATATACAGAAATTATGCGGAAAATGAAGCTAACTATCCGTGATTTGTAGCTAGCTACACATAGCTAGGATTGAAGGGACAGTCATAGCTAACGAAACCCCCACTGTTCACAAAAATTCATTAACTTGAAATCGGACACCGTTGTTAGCTTCATAAGACATTTAGGGAGATGTTGTATAAGTGGCGTGACGAAATTCAAACTGTAAATATACAGAAATTATGCGGAAAATCAAGCTAACTATCCGTGATTTGTAGCTAGCTACACATAGCTAGGATTGAAGGGACAGTCATAGCTAACGAAACCCCCACTGTTCACAAAAATTCATTAACTTGAAATCGGACACCGTTGTTAGCTTTATAAGACATTTAGGAAGATGTTGTATAAGTGGCGTGACGAAATTCTAACTGTAAATATACAGAAATTATGCGGAAAATGAAGCTAACTATCCGTGATTTGTAGCTAGCTACACATCGCTAGGATTGAAGGGACAGTCATATCTAACGAAACCCCCACTGTTCACAAAAATTCATTAACCTGAAATCGGATACCGTTGTTAGCTTTATAAGACATTTAGGAAGATGTTGTATAAGTGGCGTGACGAAATTCTAACTGTAAATATACAGAAATTATGCGGAAAATGAAGCTAACTATCCGTGATTTGTAGCTAGCTACACATCGCTAGGATTGAAGGGACAGTCATATCTAACGAAACCCCCACTGTTCACAAAAATTCATTAACTTGAAATTGGACACCGTTGTTAGCTTTATAAGACATTTAGGGAGATGTTGTATAAGTGGCGTGACGAAATTCAAACTGTAAATATACTTTATTTATGCCGTAAATGAAGCCAACTATCTGTGATTTGTAGCTACACATAGCTAGGATTGAAGGGACAGTCATAGATAACGAAACCCCTAGCTAATCTTCAAAAAATTCATTAACTTGAAATCGGACACCGTTGTTAGCTTTAAGACCTTTTAGAAAGATGTTGTATAAGTGGCGTGACAAAATTCAAACTGTAAATATAGCTACTCTAGTTATGACTGATGGCTGACAGCCAGCCTAGATTAACTGGAACTGTGGTAAGAGATTGCTGGTGTAACAAGCTCGCTGACCGCGCTATCACTCTCACACACGGGCCATTTAGCTAGCAGGAAGAGGGGAGCTGCAGGCCGGGGTCTGTGAAGGAAGGAAGGCCGGGCAGCGAGGCAGCAACACAGGCAGCACCGGCAGCTGAACTCCGACACACAGTCTTACCAAATTTGCAATAAGCCACCAATTTTCGTGAAACGTCCCATATTTGAGCTTTATATAGTTGATTTCTTGATTAAAAAAGTCTCAGAAGTGAATTTAATAATGTAATAGCCCGACAAACAATGTATAACTTTGCAGTGAGACCTGCTGTCGAGTCTCCCATATGTTTCTATGTAGTTTGCTCAAACCAATCAGCGCGTAGCTCATTCTGAATATTCATGAGCATACCATATTTGGAAGAAAAGCTCTCGTTCCAAATAGAGCCATATTCACAGGGTAGTTAATAGGCCTAATAAAATAGCATTCGGGCAATTTTCAGCCCAACCAATGTTACATACCCCATTAGGAGACTTTAAGGAACAGTGTAAAATACCCTATATAATCATTCTATCACCCCTTTAACATTTGCCGACGGTCCCATCTGGGCTCCCGTAGTTCAGAATGGGCCCAGCCCTCCCCCCGCGCGTTTGCTATGGAGATACACAAACAACATGGCAGAGACAGCGGCTAATATTAGTTATTTTCTTAACTAGTCGTTTCATTACTTACTTAACCATAATCTCCCCGGAATGACCGGTGCTCTTTACCTGGCTCAAAGTCACCTATTCTCGAATAACTGAACCACGAACTACCGCTGACCTGACGGAGCGAGTATTGGACGGAGCACCATGGAGCACCGTCAGCTGTTGAGGAACTCGGTTGCAGCTCAACACATCTACTAGAACGCGCCATTAACCCGCTGATACGACCGAGCTGTAACGGAGGTCTGTAGCGGCTTAAACAACTAGCAATTATAGCACGGAGCTCCTCTTCAATGTTTTTTTTTAACGCTAGTTACTACGATGGAGCTTGCTACAGGTATGCTACACTCATGAGACCATGGCATGTTAATGTACGTTACTCCGCAACAGGTGAAAACAGGAGCAAGTCAAACTTCTAAACAACTAAAGTCAAAATGAATTGAACTTTTACTGAGGAACGAGAAGTGAATTACCTGTATGTGTGAAAACAGCTTTATCTCACGCATCCGTTTAGTTGTTGTTGATAGCATAATTATATAATTTGTTGAATACATAGCATATGATTTTGTCATTCTTTTACGGAGGGCGACCCCCCAATACAATGGTAGGGAAAACACTCAAATGAATTTGCATAAAATTGGCATGAATAATCATAATCATAATGGTATACATGTCCCGTGTGTGTGTGTGTGTGTGTGTGTGTGTGTGTGTGTGTGTGTGTGTGTGTGTGTGTGTGTGTGTGTGATCTTGTCATTTATTTGTCATCTGCAGATTGATTTTAAGTAGGGGGAAGAATCGATTTAAATCATGAATCAGATTTTTTGTGAAAAAAATCAGGGCATATCGCCCAGCCCTACTTCCTACTAACACAGTGTATGTCCGGCAAACCCACAGCTGACAACCACGCAGCTAAACTAATTGATGTGGTTGCTAACTCTCCCAGAAGGGTGGACTTGGACTTAGTCGTCTGATTGTTAACGGTTAATAAGCGGTTAACACGGGCAGGCTATCGGTCAGGACAAAAAAATCTAAATATGCATCCCTATCAGGATAAATAGAGAACATGAAGTCCTGTGGGATTGAACGTGTTGTTTGGCCCTGAAGCCCAAGTAGTTGTGTAAAGTCACTACCTTATTAAGTCAAAAAGCCAAAGGCTATGAATCTGAACAAATTTAGGTATTGCCCTTTCTGAAGCTGACCATCCCAAAAATGCACCAGAATACAGGAAATCACATCTATCACATTCAAAATTTTCTGGGGGAGCACCCCCAGACCCCCCACCCTCACAGTTTGCACCCACTTTTGCACAAATAGAGTAGGGGGGGAGGGTCCTTATGCATCTGTGCCCAGTGGGACAGTAGTTCATAAACCGTCACTGTATTAATACATAACCTCACTGTATTAATACATAACCTCACTGTATTAATTTATAAAGTAACATTATAGCGTGTATTTGTGTCAATAATCGCCAAGCACAGGTGACTCCGCGTGGTGGGAGGGGGGGCCCCCAAATCAAATTTTGCTTAGGGCCCCCAAAAGGCTCGGGCTGGCACTGGATCACATATTAATACTACATGGCAAAGAATGTAAGTGACTCATAATCAGATGACCTATTCAGCAGGAGGGTATATGGTAACAATATTACAATACTGACTAAGATGAGAGTATACTTTCGTTGCGAGCAGCCCTCATTTCACTATAGGCATATAACCTATGAACCGCCCACTACAGACTGGCTACGAACTTCTCAGCTAACTGGACGTCTTGACAGAAATTGCACGAGGGTACAAGTTGTAAAACATTTGTTTGTGTGCAAATTGATAACTTATGTTTTCTTACAATGCTAAAAACAAACCTGATACAAAGTTATGCTTAGGCTACGACACTGAAGTGCGAGTATTACACTAGTATAACAGCTAATGGGTGATGTTAGGCTACGTGTTGCAAATTCAAGTAAATGTTAAATGACATAACTTACCACTCTGAAGTAGTCATTTCCAATCTACAGGTGACTGGTTGCTCCTCTACATCAGATTCTTCCTCTGATTCAGGCTCAAACATATACGGTTCAATGGTTAGCACTGTGGCCTCACAGCAAGAAGGTTCTGTGTTCGAATCCAATAAGTCAGTGTGGTCCTTTAAAGGAACACACGACTTATTGGGACTTTAGCTTATTCACCGTATCCCCCAGAGTTAGATAAGTCCATACATGCCCTTCTCATCTCCGTGTGTTGTAACTCTGTCTAACGCTCGCAGCACCTGAGAAGCCCCGTGGTGAGGAGCAGATAGTCACAACAGTGCTTTTCAGGTGTTGCGCAAATCACTCCACCCAAGTAGCAGAAGTAGCAGTGCTTTACCTTCTGAGAATATAGTTCCCAGTATGTATACGGTTAGAAGATGGCTGTGTCTCATGTGACCTTGTTATTTGTACACGCTGTGACTATACAAATCACAACATGTAAATAGGAAAATGTTGGCGTTATTTTGTCACTTATTGGTAGCAGTAGGCTAGATGGAGCTTAAAAAATTAAAAATTGACTTTAGTATAGTCAAAGAGGCTTTTTTTGTAAAGCAGATTAAAGAAGAAGAAGAAGAAGAAGAAGACATACTTTATTAATCCCCAGGGGGGAAATTACATTTTTACACACACATATTACACATTACACACAGACCCGAAATACACACACTTGCACAAACAGGGCCTATACATGCAGATGATGTCAGAGTAAGGGGGCTGCTCAAGGAAGGCACCCCGAGCAGAGATGACAAAAGTACTCACTTCCCGTACTCAAGTAGAAGTAAAGATATTTTTGTTAAATACTCTGGTAAAAGTAGAAGTACTGATTTAACTTCTTTACTCAAGTAAAAGTAACAAAGTACAGGCTTGGAAATTTACTTAAAGTATAAAAGTAAAAGTAGCCTTGCGAATGAATACAATTTTTTATGAAAAGCTGCCTGGACCACACAAATCTAACTAGAGTGGTAGCTGAGAAACTTCAGTGGACTCTTTTTATGCCATTGCCTACATTTTAAATGGATGTCTGCCAATAGGCCTAAAACATGACATATATGATTATTGTGACAGAGACTGGGACTCCAGGTTAATAAGATTCTGGCTGAGTAGTAAGATAGAATTCACAGATCCAGTTTCTCTTTTTTAATCTTCCCCTTAACATTTAAAGGAATCTACGTGTGTGTGTGTGTGTGTGTGTGTGTGTGTGTGTGTGTGTGTGTGTGTGTGTGCTAAAATATGGCTTCTGTAATGAAAATAAAGGATTCAATATGAATTACTAAACAGACAACAAACAAACATCCATACCACTAGTGCTAACTACCACCATCAAGCCACAATGATTTGCCGCAAATGAATGCCGCCGAATCTGTCGAGTCGTTGCATCAAGTGCAATGTACAGTATATTCCCATCCAATTAGATCCAATTAGATTGAATTCGGTATTGATGATGCGAAAAATAATAACAGTAACTACAGTGAAATTATTTGAAACTTGTTAGTTAGGACTAGATTAGGACTGTATTTAAAGCTGATTCTGGTTTCCAACTTTGTCCCAGGTGTGTCTGTTAAAACACAGACGGAGACAACTTCTCTCTTTTGATGCTTTAATAAGATCAAGCAACGTGTGACCTAGCTAACAGGTGAAGAACACAAACAACAAAATCACGAGCTAACTTTTTAATTTAAGTTTGCAAGAAATATAGACCAATACAACAACAGGCTTAAATTAACTGACAACACAAGTTATACGACTTACAGTTCTCAAGGACGCACACACACAATCTCAACTGATTTATCCTCTTTTCTCTACATTTTTTTTCTGTGTGGCGCACCGCTTGCAGTGTAAGGCGCGTGTCCACGCTATTTTCCGACATGCACTCACAATCACTCCCGATAGACGACCTTTTGTACAAAACTAAAGTAACAAGCCAATTTTCTAAAACGTAAGGGAGTAGAAAGTACTGATATTCTTGTTAAAATGTAAGGAGTAAAAGTAAAAAGTCGCCACAAAAATTGCACTTCACACCGCGCGCACCACCCGGAGAAAAAAGTGAGAGAAAGAAAAAGGAGAGGTCACAGTTCGGACGATGACTATCCGTTTGAGATTGTGTGTGTGTGCGTCCTCGAAATCTGACCACACACAAACACACGTAAGCAGAGCTACCCACACCCATGTTTCTACTGTTGCTTAATTAAATATAACATCAAAAGAGAGAAGTTGTCTGAGTCGTGTTTTAAACAGACACACCTGGGGCGAAGTTGGGAACCAGAATCAGCTTTAAATCCAGTCCTAATCTAGTCCTCACTAACACGGGCCCAATTATAGTAACTACATGAAAACTTCACGGTTGTTGAATGAAATGTCGTTTGTGTTTAGCTTACATCATCATTTTCTATCATGTGAAACAAGACCCAGCCTAGTGGTGAATCTGCAGACAGATGCTTAACAGTGTGCTCCTCAGCAGTAAGCTCCCCCTGCTGCTCATAAGGTGCCTCTGCACCCCTTTGGTTTCAGACCCTCCCACCAGCCTTTGATCCACGCCTCCTCATTTACATTGACATGTGTCAAGTCCAAATGAAAAGGCAATGTTAAATGGAAATTCAAAAGCCAAATATTAAATGAAAATTAAAATCCAATGTTAAATTGAAATTCAAAAGCCAAATGAAAATTAAAATCCAATGTTAAATTGAAATTCAAAAGCCAAATATTAAATGAAAATTAAAATCCAATGTTAAATTGAAATTCAAAAGCCAAATGAAAATTAAAATCCAGTGTTGAAATTCAAAAGCCAAATATTAAATGAAAATTAAAATCCAATGTTAAATTGAAATTCAAAAGCCAAATATTAAATTCAAAAGCCAAAGCCAAATGGAAAATTTTAAAAATAATAATATTATTTTTAATTTGATCTCGCTTTGTTTTCCCTTTGGATTTTCAATTTCTCTTTGGACTTTCAATTTGAATTATGAATAAATATTTCCTCCATACAGCTGAGTCTTATGAGTCACTATTTACACACAAAGTGACTTGCCACACACCTCACCCTCAGCAGATGTCAGAAAGAAGCATATACTGCGCACAAAATAATAGAACTGAAATAAGGCGAGTTTTTGTTCCCCCAGCATGAGATGTGTTTATCAGGAACCAGCTCCTTGTCTCTCACTAAGTGATGCTCATTGCTGCTGCTTTGTCAGTGTGGTGACTAATCCTTGTGAGAAAATTATTACAATTATTACAGCTACAACAATAAAACCATTTCCTGCACAATGGGGGCGCCATCTATAAAGTGTTGTTTTTGTGTCACACAGTGTGACACGACTGTGCAGCATCTGGACCTATCTGTGTTTCCATAGGATATAGCAAAGCAGCTCAAAGGGAGGCTCTTTCTGGTTAAGGCTCTATCTGCACTGTGAAATCATAGCTACAGTACAGCAAATCATAGCTACAGCTAATATAATAAATGCATATTGCCACGGTGACCTAATTTTTCAACAGACATCAGGACTGCTTGGAGGATGAGGTATTGAGATAAAATGTCTGGCAGTTGTTTTTAAACATACATGCAACACAGCTTTGAGTCCATTATAGACAAAAGCTATTAAAATAAATGTATACATGTGTGGACAGTGTTGGTTTCGAGTTTAAGACGTGGAAAATACAGGTTCAATGCAAACTCTGTATTTAATACCAGAGACTAACATGACGTTACCATTCAAATAACATAGTGAAAAAAATTATAATCAAGTATGATGCCACTATGAAATCACACACCTGAAGCCTAGCCAATGTAGCACCACCTATTCTAAAAATTACCATTTTTGACAAAAATGAATGTTAAAAATGCAAAGAGGTGGTAAAATCTATTATGACTCGTAAGAGAATGACTCACCTCTTGCAGGATCTGTGACTCAAGTCCTTCCCAGAAGTGGCTTACTGGATTCTGCCTTTGTGGAGTATCAGACCAGTGGATTCACGCATCGTGAGTGGAGATGCTGAGCTGAGAGAGAGAGAGAGAGAGGGAGGGAAGGAGAGGAACTCCGCCTTCAGATCTGACAGTGTGAACACAACATGCAGCTACTGCCAGCAGTTTATAGCCATCTACCACAGTGGATTGAAAGAAGCAGCAGCAAAGAGCAGAGCTTCCTCCATGTTGAAAACATTTAATCTGTAAGGAGCTGCATCCTAAAAGAATTCAGCTCTTAGTGCAGAATTCCAACCTGCAGTACAGTAAAAAAAAATAGAATATGCAGCAAGGGGGAGAACAGATATTTTAAAATGACTTCAGTGGATATTTTGTGTTTGTTGGTTTAAACTCCAAAACTCAACCAACAATTTCATACTAATACATTTGTTGAAGTGGAAAGTTGTACTGATAGACTGTTGCTGTTATTCTGAAAATGTAACACATATCCTTCAGTAACAGACCAACACTGTAGTTACATGACTAAAGATAACATGACCCTCCAAATTACTTTGCAGCATTATCACTGGTATCACATACTAATTTGGAAGAGAGTAAATAAGCAAAAACTACTAAATGCATTTTGTATGCAGTTCAAAACTTTAAAGTACAGTAGTAGGCCTTAAATGGCCAAAGTCAAAAGTATTGAAAGAGGTAAAATGTGAAAATGGAGCCAGAACAAACTGGACTGAACAGACACTGGCTTTTGCAGTCTGAACTGGAAGTACAGTAACTGCCAAGTACTTTAGGGTTAGGCCTAACCCTTGAAATTATAGAAATTGGTGCCTTCTAGACCGAGATAAGCCAGAAAATGTGTTTTTTGCTCATTTGGATGAAAGACACCAAATCCCAGAATGCAGTTGCTTCGCTGCTTAGACTCCACTCCCAAGCCACGCCCACCTACAGACCGACAGTGAGGCAGCATTCAACTCAACCCAAATGTGTTTTATTGTCCTTTCAACCATATACACAAAACAACATTTCACCGTGGCTGTAATGGTTACACATTTAAAATATATAAAAACGACATACGAAAAAGGTGTTTACCAAGCGCTAATGCTAGTATGCATTAGCTGAACTTTACGTGTGTGTGCAATAGCTAAATGTAGCAGATTATAAACACAGTTGTCAATTTGAGTGAAATGTAGAATGGTCGGCATTTACTAGTCACAAACTTCCCCAGCAGTTAGCATTTAGTTGGATAGAAGCAGCTAATTTCTGCACAAGTCCGTGTTAACACAGCCCATCTCCACTCTTACCTGGCGACATGTTTCCACAACAAGAAAAACACAGTAGTCTCTGAACTCGCAATGGGAGTTTTGTTTAAGTTGGATGTACTCCAGTTTGTTGTCTAATGAGCAGACACTTGCAACCAGGATTGATGGAAAAGGTGGCTGGCTAGCGTTAGCTTTCCACCTAGCTAGGTTAGCTATACTCCAGCCCCCGTTTGCGTTTCACCGCTGAGAATGTCCCCCCATGATCGCGGCTGCTGCCCGCTCCGGCCGCCGCTGCTGTCCACTTCGGCCGCCGCTGCTGCCAGCTGGTCAAACTAACCTCTACGGCGGGCCGCAGCAACCAAACAGCAACCTCTTATTTCCGAACATTCATCTCTTGTCGTTTGTTTATTCAAAGTCAAAGACAGTCCAAAGTAGTGCTACTTTGCACATTTTTGTGGGTCTGAGGTGTATGTCACATTTTAGCTGCCAAAGCTGCGCTGCTCTATCTCTAGCTAAGTTTCCATCCACTTGTCAATCGAATTATCTGAAGTTCGGTAAAAAAACTCATGCGAATAAAGCTGGCGAAAGTGTGTTTCCATCCAACAGCTTTAAAGCGAATAAAAACCTGTGCGTAATAACGTCACATGCTGTTTTGCGATTAAATTGGTATATGGAATTGATTTGAGACATTTTAAGGGGTTTCCATTCATTTTCGCACTGAATCGCACAACATTCAAGCAAACGTTTTCGAACAAAGTTTTGCTAGACAAAAGTAGTTGTTGTTAATATTAGAAGCCAAGGAAGCTACGATGGGCCTTTGGATGGGGGATCTGATCCAGCTCATCAAAAAGGTGGAACTTTATTTTCCCTCCGGCACCGCTGCGAGGCAAACGCTGTTTGACCGCCTTCCATTTACTCCGGAGGACATCCCACGGCTTGTCGTAACCTTTGTTGGTCATTTCCTTCGCGAGCTCCTGATAAATGATGACATTTCTTTGATTTTTGCTATCTAAAATAGCAGTTATATTTTGCTCGTAAATTAAATTCAAAAAGTCTCTCATCTCCTCGTTCGTCCGCTTACATCCGTCTTTGTTGACACCTGTCATGTGTGCAAACGGAGCGGAAATACTGCGCGGAAATTAACTAAAACTTCTTCTTCTTCGTTTTGTGCCGGGTTGCAACCATAAAATGACCTAAAACTTAATCCAAATTCATTAATTTATTCGGCAAATAAGGTTTCCATCAACGTTTATCGCATAAGCCGTATATCGATCAAGAGAAAATCTGATGAGACCGAATGTATTTCATTTGAGTCGATATTCATGAAATTCTATCGAATTTTAATGTTTCCATAAGGCATTTTTCATTCGATATCACGTAATTCGGATAAAAACGTGTGGATGGAAACATAGCTTCTGTCTCTGGTCCTGCTCACTCAGTGTGAGAGGGGGAGTGGCCAGCGGCTAGAGCGGCAAAAGCCAATGTGTGCTTCTTTTCCGTGCAGAGACCTTTGGAGGGGCAGGTGCTAAAAGTATAAAAGGGGCACATGGAACAAGGCTTTAAATAGGGCTGTGCTCAAAATATCAATACATCAATATATTGTGACCAGAGGTGGAAAAAGTACTAAAATATTGTACTCAAGTAAAAGTACCAAAACTTTGATTAAATATTACTCAAGTACAAGTAAAAATACCTATCTGAAAAATTACTCAAGTAAAAGTAATAAGTAGTTAATTTAAAATGTATTTTAAGTAAAAGTTACTTAGTTACATTTAAAAAAAACTGTAAAACGGGGGGAGGGGGTAGTAGTGAAAATAGGACAAGGGGTCATAAATCTAAAACTATTGTTTTTAATTAATTAAAGAAAAATCTATACAAATGTATACACATCTATACAAATGTATACATATGTAATAACAACATAACACATGTCACACATATTATTTAAGACCCTTAGAAAGGTATAATGTGCAATTTTAGTTCGGACCATCCCATAAAATGTTTTCAAACAATCAACTGAAAGTAAAAGTACTGTACATTGTTAGTTCTGAGGGCCATCCTTCTTTTCTTCACAAACAACAGTTATAATGCAAATCAAGGCCAAATCACGTATTTTGACTCCATGAATGAGTTAAACCTATAGACTGTTAATTATATTAATATAAACAGACCCTAATGTTCACAGCCCAGACTAGGAGCTATCTTCTACACCTAAGTAGCCCGTATGAGCTAATTGATGTATGTGAATTAATTTAGCAGGTCTCCTACATACCTTGTCCTGGCAGGAGTGGGCAATTCATTTTCCCAAGGGGCCACATGAGAAACAGGGACTGTTGTGGAGGGCCGGAGCAATAGGCTAAACTTAATTCTGCTCAATATTAATTTTATGTCAGGCGACACGTTCTCAAACGTCTCTTTTTTTCTTCTGGGTATATTAGTGCAGCAGAGTCCACCAAACACTCTCTAATAAACTCCCCTTCAGAAAATGGCTTACTGTTTTGGTGATTTTGTGGTTTGTCAAAAAGCTGGTCTTGACTGCTGCATACCTGGATGCATTGCTGCTTGTGCAGCTTAACTAGCAAAGCTTCAGATGTCGGTACACACTCTGCATCAGTCAAGTCATTTTTTAGGGATAACAGCTCATTAACGTCCACTAACGTCTCCCACTCAGTTCACCGCTCGCCGACACATCCAGGTCCGTTACACACCAACCAGGCTAATACATCCATGGGTCCGACGGTGCGACACACTGCAGTTCTTCTAATTCTTTTTAATTGCTACTTGCAACCAGAGAAGAAAGAGCTGCATACGTTCGCGCAAAATAAAGAATGCTGGTGCATTCAGGGTGCATTACAGTCTATGGTCTGGTGTAGTCATTCCGGGTGCAATTTTTTTTCTTCTTCCTTTTGTTTTTTGTTTTTTTTACTCAGTAACGGATGGGATTTGTAATGTAGCGAAATACAATCCTTCAGTCAAAATGTAGTCAAGTTCATTTTAAAATACCGATTTAAATTTTTTTTTTTAAATACAATCACTCAATACTTGTCTTTATTGTTATTACTGTAAAGTCTTAATGTAGCTGTAGCCTGCTTTTCCCATTAAGTTTGACTTAACGTCATTTTAGACTGAATCTAGCTGTCAGCTAGCGGTTAGCCGAATTAGCTGTTAGCTAAACTAACGTTAGCTTCCTGGTGGAGGCTAGCCATAGGCTAGCGTGGAACAGATCGTGCAGCTCGTAAACAGTAATATCTTGCGCATGTGCAGATCAGATCGTGCAGGCAGAACGGATCGTGTACCGACACGCATGCGGCAAATCGTCCCAGTCTGGATCACCCGCAGCGCTACCATTGGGCCCGGGTGGGCCTGGGCCCACCCATTTTAGGTCCGGGCCCACCCATTTTGACCCAGGCCTATAGTGAGTAGTGAGTGATTTTCATTCTAGCAGTTCATCCAATAAGCAGCCCGAGGAAAGCTTCTCAGCCAATCAGCGGCTTCTACCCCACGTGTGGCCTCTTAAGCCCCGCCCACAGGCTGCATCATCACCAGCAAGTGATCCAATGAAATGAATGACGTTTCGCGCAAGCTTTTCAAGCAAGCTCAAAAAAAAAAAAAAAAAAAAGACACAGACGGCAGCTATTAGCTAATATGAAACGCAAAGCAGCTCGTTTTCATTTCAATTCAGCAAGAAACGCTCCGAGGAGCAGGAGGAGGACATTTAAAGTAACGCGGTTACAAGTGACGAGTTACCATCCTGCTCGGCCGCCCTCTCCCCATCAAGTCCTCCCGTAGCCACCCCCCCTCACACCAACAGTTAGGCTAACGTTAACGTTAGTGTCTGGCTGTCTGTATGCAGTGGAAACCTGTTTTTTTTTTGGCTTATTTTAACTGGCTGATGAGGTCGTCAGGTGAATGGTCATCATGTGATTCATTTTATTTACGAATAAATTATTATTCATTAATTTTACTAATAGTTAGATTTGGGCAGGCCTTCACAAAAGGCCTTTGCACGTGCCCAGTGCTTTACATGGTAGGCTAAAAGACACTTTGCAGTAAAAACAACACATTTAGCACATAAAAACAGATACAGCAATAAAACCAACACATAAAACTAGCATATTAAAGCAATGTAAAAATGTGGAGTGACTAGTAAGTAGATTTTTTTAAATCCATACGCATTCAGTCAGTCCGCTACTGTCTGTCGGGTGAAAACATGTGCCGCACGCGTATTCTCCATTTCTGCATCAGTAAATCTGTGATCGATACCGTGGTCTATTTAAGAAAGCCGTGCACTTATCCCAGCTATCTACACCTGGCTTGACATAGCTTAACTGTCTGATCCTGGCTCGGCAAACGTGCAACCGATTAAGCCGCGATGAGCTTTTGTGCAACAGGCCCCAGGTGTCTGAATATGAAAAAACAGGCCTTTTTTCTGTTTTATTTCTATTTTTGAGTGATTTTATTTTTGTTAGGCCTATATGAAATAGAAAACGAAAATCAAAGCATATTTTAAATGTCTCCCATCCCCTTTTGACCATGAAAAAAAAACGCTGTGTATTTCAATTTAAAAGTTTGTATTTTAAAACGAAAATCAAATAACCATTCATTTTTTGTTTTTTAATACGAAATGAAAATCGAATGACCAAAACATACACCGTCAAGGTTCGAAGGCATGGAGTTCGAATGTCGTCAGTGGCGCCATAGACATATGTCTATGAGTGGCACAGTGAAAACAAGAAGTTGACTTTACGCTAGGCATTCTGGGAAATGAATTTCTTGCAGGTCTTTGCTGCGAGTCGGACCAATGCGAACTACATTTCCCGTGGCTTTCTGCGCGGTTGGGCTTACGTATGCTGGTCTCTTCACGCGTCTATGCAGCGATAAATGTGGTCATTGAACGATACTAGCCCAGGCACATTTGCATGGCCATCAGGATTAAGCGGTAACGTTACGGTTTTTATCTCTTCCTTAACACTTCAAGTGTAGTCTGCTTTATATCCTTTGCTTTAGTATGTTGTACTTACATAGTGACAACTTATTTTCTTGCTTGTGTGGGTTAGCAGTGCAGCTAGCTAACTAGCTAACGTCAGAAACCAAAGTTGGCAGCAGTGTAAAGTCTGGCCTTAACAAGTCCGCCTGCCAGTCCGTGTCTGAAGCAGAATCACTGTCTGCTTTAACAAGATAAATGCCTCTTTACTTAGCCTCCCACGGCAGTGTCCCTAACAACATAGGGAATTAAAAGCTGCCTCCTTGTTGTCCTCCAGACAAAACTGGCCAATGTCAACTAACGTCAACGTTAGCCTAAAATAGATTACTGTGTAAAGCTAACATGATTTTAGTTTAATACTTCCGGTCGGAACTTATAAAATAAGCCAGGCCAAATACGCCCTCACTACGTACCGGTAGTAATAGTTAGTACCTTTTATTGTGAAGATAAATGTAACGACTTCCTGTGTTATTGTGGGGATTTCGCCCACCACTTACAGTGGTTTGGCTAACGTTAGCTGCTAGTAGTTTTACCAGAAGTTTTGTAACGTAACCATAAACCTTGCCCTGTTGTTTACGTTAGCGCTAAGTTTTGGAGACGAACATACTTGGACTTTTTGCATGGAACTCACCCACTTGTTTGTTTTTATCCAGGTGCTGCCTGCATTAATGAATGTGCAATCATAACACAAGGTACGTTCAGGACCTTCGATCTGTCTTATAACCTGTGTAATCAGTAGCTAAATGCAAAGGAGATAACCTTATCTTAACTTAGGTAATTGTTGGTTTGCTCAGGGAAAGTCCCCATGCACTCAAATGTGTTTTTCTTATGTCTATGTCTTCTAAAATGTCTGACCTTGACTACATTCATTTGTATATGTGCATAGTTTGTCACAAGAGTTGTTTTCACATTCCTCTACTGAAGGGTTAAAATAAAACAAATTTAAAATAATTGCCTGTGGAACTTTACAAGTGGGCTGTCCGGGCTGCGTGAGATGGCTGTCCACCCGCAGGGCTGCGTGAGGCTCATACTAGGGTCCTCCACTAACTCCAGTAATTTGATTATTAAAAATCATAGACAGGAGTGGATCTAGAAAAATATTAATGGGGTGGGGAGAGGGGGGCAGGAATTTTTGAGGGGTGGCAACTAGTGATGCACCGATGTGAAAATTGTGGCCGATACCGATAACCGATATTAATATGGCTGTTATGGCCGATACCGATATTCACCGATGTCGATATCTCTGTGTAGAACACATTTGTTATCATAATCAAATAAGGAACTATTTTCCAAAAGACATTTTTTTTTACTTTTGTGATTTATTTTCAGAAATCACTGATATTAGGTACTTTTACCTGTGTGCAAAATATGACTGTCATCAGATTTTCAGAAGAAAAAATAAATATTTATATAAAAATACATTTTTAAAAGGATACGCGTCCTGAATTCACACTATGAATAAGCCAACCCTGAGTATTCACAATAAACATCTAACTCACTTGAGACCAAGTCACTGTATTCTGTGAACATTGTACAACAGTTCAAAACTTTAAAGTACAGTAGTAGGCCTTAAATGGCCAAAGCCAAAAGTATTGAAAGAGGTAAAATGTGAAAATGGAGTCAGAACAAACTGGACTGAACAGACACTGGCTTTTGCAGTCTGAACTGGAAGTACAGTAACTGCCAAGTACTTTAGGGTTAGGCCTAACCCTTGAAATTGGTGCCTTCTAGACCGAGATAAGCCAGAAAATGTGTTTTTGGCTCATATGGATGAAAGACACCAAATCCCAGAATGCAGTTGCTTCGCTGCTTAGACTCCACTCCCAAGCCACGCCCACCTACAGACCGACAGTGAGGCAGCATTCAACTCAACCCAAATGTGTTTTATTGTCATTTCAACCATATACACGAAACAACATTTCACCGTGGCTGTAATGGTTACACATTTAAAATATATAAAAACGACATACGAAAAAGGTGTTTACAGTCAACCAAGCGCTAATGCTAGTATGCATTAGCTGAAGTTTACGTGTGTGTGCAATAGCTAAATGTAGCAGATTATAAACACAGTTGTAAATTTGCATGAAATGTAGAACGGTCGGCATTTACTAATCACAAACTTCCCCAGCAGTTAGCATTTAGTTGGATACAAGCAGCTTATTTCTGCACAAGTCCGTGTTAACACAGCCCATTTCCACTCTTACCGGCGACATGTTTCCACAACAAGAAAAACACAGTAGTCTCTGAACTCGCGATGGGAGTTTTGTTTAAGTTGGATGTACTCCAGTTTGTTGTCTAATGAGCAGACACTTGCAACCAGGATTGATGGAACAGGTGGCTGGCTAGCATTAGCTTTCCACCTAGCTAGGTTAGCTATACTCCAGCCCCCGTTTATCGTTTCACCGCTGAGAATGTTCCCCCATGATCGCGGCTGGTGCCCGGTCCGGCCACTGCTGCCGACCACTCCGGCGGCCGCCGCTGCTGCCCACTCCGACCGCCGCTGCTGCCCGCTGGTCAAACTAACTTGTACAGCGGGCCGTAGCAACCGAACAGCAACCTCTTATTTCTGAACATTCATCTCTCCTCCGCCCACCGAGAGCCGGTGGTCTACTAAAGTACACTTTTTCTTCTTCTTCTTCTTCTTCTTCCTACGCTGTTAAGCGTATTACTGCCCTCCACAGGTCAGATTTAAATCTAAATTCTCACACACTCACATCTAAGCTTACACACGTCAAATACACAGGAATGATTCTCATCGGCCCTATTTTGACATCGGAACGATACCGATGTGTAAAAAAAAAAAATGACCATATCGGCCGATATTATATCGGCAGCCGATATATCGTGCACCACTAGTCGCAACATATGGCAGACTTATATATACTGAATTCAATCACAGTTTGATGAGAAATGGTATATACACACTACAAAAGGGCACAGGCTGCCATTTGCAAACTCATACAGACAAACTTAATCTCATTCAATCAATGTCTTGGATTTGATGTTTCATGTGAAACCGTTCATATTAGGAATAAGTGACCATAAAATCTCACTCACTTAATAGGAGATAGAAGTATGTAAAGGGCATTATCACAGGAAAGGCATTAAGGTAAGACACAGGTGATGATTGGCAGATGTGTGAGAGGGGAAGCAAAAGTTTTTGACTGACTGCAGTTGGACATTGGAGATTCGCGCTCGTAAATTGTCAAACTGGCCATAACTTTTAATTTGTTGCTGCCAACTGGGGTGGCAGCAGGGGTGGCAAGGCTTTCTTTTAGGGTGGAATTTTCCACCCTATGGCACCCCGGTAGATCCGCCCCTGATCATAGATGTAAATTCTTTGCATCAAAGCTTTGTTCAATCCAAGACATTTATTTTTACAGCACATTTCAGCAACAAGGCCATTCAAAACACATTTTTTTTTAATAAAACATTAGAGAGCAGTTAAAAAGATACAAATAAAAGTTACAGTGCAGTGTAATACATTTAATAATTATTTGATTAAGTATGTTGAAGGGATGGGTTTGGGAAGGGAGAGGGAGGTGTTTTATTTTGTATGGAGTGAAAAGTCTTAAAAAAAATGTATTATTTTCAGGTATCGGTACCAGAATTTATTTATTTTTTTGTCTTGTGTGTAAAATGTATTAACTGTTTAATTGTTTTGTGTCTTTGCCTTACTTTAGACCACATGGTTACTACCTAGATTTGACATTTATACTGTGTGTGTTTTTTTGTTTGTTTTTTTTTGTTGTTTTTTTTGTCCTTCCACAGCCTGTGGTTAAACGTCACAGCAGCACAGAGGAGGTGTGGAGGAGTAGAGGATGATAATGCAGCGCTTCCTAACTCATGGTGCACGGCGTATGGCAGCTGCACGCCCATTACTGGTGGGTGTCACTATCCCTGAACCACCAGTAGCATTTTGTTGCTGTGTCCTCCGTCTGTCACTACCACCATCGACAGGCCAACACTGGCTGTCAACCTCAGCCTCAAGCAAGGCAGCACATCAGCCAAAACACGAGCCACCACAGGAGGAACCACAGTCAAGCTCAAAACCTCAAGCACAGGAGATCCAGAAAGGGGAAGCTGGGCCTGATGCTGTCGAGGTGGATCCCCTGCAGGACAAGTCCACTGGTCTGGTCCAGAGGTTTAAGAGGACCTTCAAACAGTATGGGAAGGTGATGATCCCTGTACATCTCATGACGTCCTCAGTCTGGTTTGGAACCTTCTATTACGCTGCTATGAAGTGAGTCCTGTTGTGTTCTGAGTTTATGGCTTTTCATTATAGAACAGATTTGACATTTATTCCAAAATAGGGCTAAGTGCTAAGGATGGAGTGGGCTAAATTTTCAGTTGTAAGTCAAAGCCACATGTTAGATGTTACAAGAGAGAGAAACTTTCTTGATCATGAAGCCAAATGTACAATTCTCTGGTTTATTTGTTAAATGTATAAACTACACTGCAGACTAGATTCTCTACACACAAAGTAGCATGCATTTTTATGGACTATATTAATCTGGTCGTATGTCACCTTTCTCACCTGGGTCCAGGCGCTGTCTCGCCGGCTCTTATTCATAGAACTAAAGTTTAAGTTACATCCAGTAACTACTGTTCTTCAGTCTTTTTCGCCATAGCGGCCTCCACAAAAGAACATTACTAGCGAAAATATTGGTACAAAGACAGTATTCCTCCTGCTTAACAAAATATACAGCTGTGCAAATAACAATTAAAAATGTAGGTAAATGTTAGCAGTGGGGGCCAGCACTGTCTCCCTCCATGTTGCAGGAGACCTTGTGAGCGAGTGGGTGAGAAGAGATACAAACACAGGCACGACTTTATGGAAGAAATGGTTATGTAACGCAACATCGAACGATATCAATATCAACAGTATTGTCTCATCCCATATCTCGTTTTAAAATATCGAAATACCTTTAAAAGTTAATATACCGCCCAGCCCTATTTCTGAAATTGATTTATGTATTTTAGAAGAGTGACAAACTGTATTTAATCTGATGTACAATCTTAACTCTAGCATACTAACTTCCACCAATAATTCAATAATTTCTCTATCCTAAAAGTTGGCAAATCATGTTTTTAAATGTTATGATGATGCAACACTATCAGGATTACAGCACAATTTGTGGCAACTAATTACAATTGTTCAAATTAAAACCCTCTGTTTTCTTCCCCTCAGAGGTGTGAATGTAGTGCCCTTCCTGGAGATGATTGGTCTACCTGAGTCACTAGTTGGCCTTTTGAGAGACTCTTCGAGTGGTTACGCTCTGACTGCGTATGCCATGTACAAGGTAATTTAATCCAGGATCCTCTGGGTTTTTATTGGAGTGACAGACTGATCTCATGAATTGGCGTATGTATGACACGCCAATTTGTATTCCGTTTTTGCGTGTTATCAAGACGCATAATCGCATTTTTTTTTTAATAACCCTTACCCAATGTTTCTTTCCTAAACCCAACCATTTATTGTTTTCCTAAGCGTGTTTTTGTCGTTATTTTCCGTGTTTTTGTCACTGTTTTGTCACTAAAGCCTTTCCCTGTGTTCTTTTCCTAAACCCAACCATTTTTTTTATTTTTATTTTTTTTAACACGTTGTTGCCACGTGGTGGGTATGTTTACATCAGCTGTATACAGCGTAGGCATACACGTTGATAGCTGAAAATGCGTACAATAACACGCCACATGGCTTTATGAAAGTGGCGTGTATATTTACGCAAAGTCATGATGCCATGTCGGGAGTGAACATTAGCTTTAGTGCCTACCAACCCACAGACGATGAAATAAGATAACCCACTACGTTTTTTTTTTTTTTTTCTTTTTTGGAGGCTGCCTAGATCAGAAAACATGGGATTCAACAAGCCATTTAATTTGGCTCCCCTTCCTATGTCAAATGCAGGCTTATTAGAATATACCGCACTATCCGAATATCTCCACCCATGTCTTGAGAACTACCTTTTGCAGAGGTGTGCCATATTTTTCTCGCAAGCCGAAGGCTTTAAAGTGATGGTTCGGAGTAATTTCACCCTAGGGTCCTTTGCACCATGACCTCGAGCCAAACACGAGTACGAGATCTCGCGAGATTAAAACGTGACGAGAATTCTCGTCGAGTGTCAATGTTTACATATTGTGTTCGTCTTGTCTGTCACTCTTTCGCCGTTTATTATTTCCGCAGGAAAACCAAAATGTTGCCACACAAATGATTTAAAAGTGGCAGGGGGATCTTCAATAGTAATTCCACGCTCCATCACGCTGACATCACATCGCCTCACAACTTTTCACCTCGACGAGAAATCTCGTCTCGTTCTCGTGAACCCAATCTCGTGATGTGTCGCGTCTCGTGGAGTAAGCGTCTTGTCACACCCCTACCAAACGTCTACAGTAGTACAACTAGGTTATACTCTCATAAAACGATGGATTGGAAAGTTTGTAAGTACCCCAGAAGTTTATGAACACTTGCCTGCTCTCTTCTGCTAGCTGCTGCTGCTGCTACCTGCACTTAGACGAGTGCTTAGGGCCGTCTACAAATTACAACACTGAAGAGATACAAGAAAAATATTTATTAATTTAATGATTAAATAAGGTAATGTCTCCAAACGTATCTCAATTATTACTTGTCTCCTGCTAGTTATACTACAGCACTTTAAAAAAAAAAGTTAAATTAAAAAATATTTTTGCAGCATCTCTTTTCGGTGTTGTAATTTGTAGACGGCCCTAAGCACTCGTCTTACAGCAGCAGCAACAACAGCAGAGAGCAGAAGCCAGCAGGCAAGTGTTATTTACATAAACTTCTGGTGTACTTACAAACTTTCCAATCCATCGAGAGCATAACCCATTTGTACTACTAGATTTTGTAAAGCCTGAAAATGGAGCCAAGAGGAGGCAGAAGTCTAGTTTTCTCTCTGACCACTTGAATTACATAATGCTGAAAAATTATGGAATTTTTGCCCAGCAGTGCCAAAAACAATCTGCCAATCACAGCTTTAAAAAGGCATGCACTAAAACAGAGTTTCAGATAGAAGGTGAACCTGACAATGAGCAAATATCTCCCTAAAACTCTCATCAGCACTTTTTTTTTTTTTTAAACACTTACTTGTGTTATTAAAACATTTACACTTTCACAACATTTCTTGACCTCTTACTCAATTTAGAAAAGCATGTCTCATTTCCTTAGGGCCCATTCAGACCAAAAAAAGCAATCTGGTGGCAGTGTGAGTACACTACACGTCTTAGTTACAACTAAGACGGCCCATTGGTGTGACGTCATGTTGTGTTCTTATACCCACCGATGTAGCACAAATAGACTTTATATTTCGCAGTTACTGTTATCTGTCAGGTCGTTTATAGATCTCAATATTTCCGACCGCACTTGAAGACAGCTTCAGGAGAAAGAGAAGAGTATGACAGATCGACAGCTTTGTAGTTTGGTGAGCCTTTAGCTGTTTCACAAACCTGGCTATTTAGTGCTCGTGTTTTGTGTTTAAAAAAACAAAAAGCGTTAACTGCACCATGACCGCTTTCGGCTCGCCATTGTATTACATTGCAGCAAATGCTGTCTGCGTGGAGTTTTAAAAACTGTAATCACACTTGCAACCGCTAAACCGGCATTTCCGTGACCCACTGTGACTTAAGCTGCAGAGGCAACGTAATTTTGCTCTGTCCGCACCATGCATGTGTCGGAGCTCCGCTCTCTGTCAACATGCAGAGAGGACAGGGAACCTTAAGTTTACGTGCTTTCAGGTAGCGAAAATTAGCATGTTTGATTTAACGTAAACCGTCCCTCGGTAGTACAGGATTGGCAACTGCAGCGTGACATAGGGTTGCGTTTCTCCAAAAGTGAAGTTCAACTTTTCGCAGCAGGCTGATTCATTTTATTTATTTTTTTTTGCTTCTCCCCCATTCAACAAACCCCACCACAACTCTACCTCCATCCAAAATGAATGGAAAGACTGGTGTTATTGCTGCAACATCTGACGGCCAATGCAGACAGTGTGAATGGAGACTTAGTCAGTGTGTATATAAAAGGCTGATGCAGTATATCCAACAAGTGATTTATGAGTGATGGATTCCTGCATTTTGCTCTGCTTACCAGCCATTGTTTGTTTCCCTACAGATTGCAACCCCTGCGAGATATACGGCAACTCTGGGCGGCACATCACTATCTGTTCAGTATCTCCGCAAGCACGGCTACTTATCAACACCACCACCGGTTAAAGAATACATCCAGGACAAAATGGAGGAGACCAAGGAGAAACTGACAGAAAAGATGGAGGAGACAAAGGAGAGATTTTCAGAGAAAATGGAGGAAACAAAAGAACGTTTCTCTGAGAAAATGGAAGAGACTAAGGACAAGCTTTCTGAAAAATTGCAGGAAACCAAAGATAGAGTTTCAGAGGGAAAAGCGTTTTTTAGAAAGAAAAGCGATTAGGGAAAACCGTTTACAGATGACGCCTCTGAATAAATTATCCTATTTTGATCCAAACAAATAATCCGTAAGCTTGGGGGAAATAACAGACTGCACTTGTGAGACTGTGCGCTAAGAGGAGACAGAGTTTGTACTATCCTTGTCCTAAAGTTTCACTTCACACATCTCAGTTATCAGTTGTTGTCTATTTACGTGTCAAATTCTGTCCTTGTCCAAACTCTGCCACGATGCACTGTAAATGTAGACCAGTGGTTCCCAACCTTTTTGGTCTGAGGTACCCCTAAAGCCCTGTTGGAGGGCTGTGTAATTTTATCATACAAGTAAATATTAAGGTTGGTTTGGTCAGCAATCATACTACAAAAAAGCTACTACTTTTACTACTACTTCAGTTAGCTGAAAGTAATACATTAGTATTACTTTCAGCTAACTATTTTAACCTATTCTCCATTAATTTTAGCTACCTGTTCAAACTTCTGTGCTAGCTTGCTAACAAGTTTTCACACACTCTTACATAATTGCAACACAGTGTTCAGGTGTTAACTTAATGCTAATATGTTGATATTTTCTTTGAATCAAATCATTATTTCAAATTAGTTGAGCTACTCTCCAATCTTTCCATGTACTCCCTGGAAACTGCAGAAGTACTCCTGGTTGGGAATCATTTAGCTTAACCGGATCCTGGTAATGCATCATTCTTCATTCTTATCTCAGACTGGATTTCCACAGCCTCAAGTGATCTGGACTGTAAAAATTAGAGAAGCTGTGTTCTTATTTCTCTTTACATAAATATATGAGGGGAAAAAAGAGGTCTGGGCTTCGAAGGGTTAAAAAAAAATGTCTGTGTAAAAACTGTGTGTGTGTGTGTGTGTATATATATATATATATATATATATATATATATATATATATATATATATATATATATATATATATATATATAAAAAAACTTGACGCTCATGGGATCCTGTGTGTACTAGTCCATCAAAGCCTTGTTTTTTCTAACAGTAATGCAAAAGAAAGGTTTTTAATTTTATCCTATAGCTCAAGCTAATATTACATTATGTACTGACTGAAAGTTGTGCATCAACATGTGTAAACATGCAGCGGGAACAGCAACTGTAGATAAAAATGTCTTGGGTACTTCTGTACTAAATACACGACTGAATAAAGTGAAATGCTAATCAAAGTTTGTACACTGCGTTTTTGGTTATAATTAGGGGTCCAAGTGACCCCTAATCGTAAAGATTATTTGCGCCTAATGAAATTCAATTCAAATGTTTCTTTGTCTTCTTTCTATTATTCTATGCGTTTGACCTCCTTTTTGAGGTGCTTGTGCTACTCGAAAACTTACGAAAATTGGGTATGCCTGTCAGACTTGGTGAAAAATTGCAATGTGATATGGGTCTCGGGCTTGGGCAAGGCAAATTGGCTCGATAGTGCCCCTTTTCAGTTTTCAAAGTTAAAGCCCCCTCCTTTAACTATTTTATTTTATTTTTTTAAATACTTTAATTGCAATTCCTTCATTTAATTTACAATACATTACCGTACAATGCAGTACAATTTTCATATCGCTGCAATTTGTTTAAATATATATATATATATAATCTGTGCATTTCACCCAGTGCTAATAATAAAATAACAAAAGCAACCCAAATAACTAAAGAAAAGTTAACTTAAAAAAATAAATCTATACATATACACATACATCTGCAGCCCTATACACTTCTAGTACATCTATACATATATACGTACATACATATACATTCACTCCCAAACTTTTACCTAAGAAAAGTAGGAGTTGATTTGTCTGTAATAACTTAACACACACAATACTTAACTTAAAACACAATAACTTAGTTCATTCATTCATTTATCGATCAGTCTGCCAAAAACACTAAGGAAAAGGAGGGAACTGCATGAATGAATAATCTTTTTACATAATATTTTTTCAAATTTAAATACATTGCGCATATTAACCCCTCTTTGGTGCGTTTAACTATACATGTCAAGTTATGTTTTTCTTTTTCTTTCCCAACCCGGCTCTGCTTGTTCTTCTTTACATTATTATATCAATCTAAATTCCTCGTACTTTACTGTATTAGTTGTTGGCTTTTTATTGTATCCATTTGGCCCAGCGTCTTTTATACTCAAATTCTTCATTTTTGATTCTGTATGTTATTCTCTCCATTTCTGAAATTTCATGCATTGTTTCTTTACATTTCTGGACTGTTGGTATTAATGGTCTCAGCCAGTTTCTTGTTATCTGCTTCATGGTTGCAATTCTGAAAATGTTATATAATTAATCTTTTATTTTAGCTCAGGTTGCGATTTTCCTAAGATTATGTGTGTTAGATTAATCGTTTCTTTCAGATTTATTGCCGTTATAACCAGTTGCCAGAATGATTTTAACATAGGGCAGAAAAAAAGTGAGTAATTTGCCTTCTCTTCATTGCAATTTCTCCAGCAGTATGATGTCCTAGTGCTATTAATTTTACTAAGAACACCTGGAGTAATAAAAAATCTGGCATATACTTTCCATGCAAATTGCTTCCAATATTTTTAGTTTGTTATTTTATGTATCCCACATCGTCGGAGGCGAAGGCCCTATTGGTCTTCTTTCTTTCTTTCTTTCTTTCTTTCTTTCTTCTTATTATGGCCCAAGCCCCAACATAATCGGGGGCGAAGCCCAATTGCTCTTCAAATGTTTTTTCTTCTGGTCGTCTTCTTCCTCACCATTTTCCTATGTTTTAAGTGCAAGCACTCAAAAACGCTCGGAAATTGGTACGCATATTAGACTTGGTGAAAATTGCGATCTGACATGGGTGTCAGACTTGGGCTTGGCAAATTGGCTCGATAGCCCCCCCCCCTATCAGTTTTAGTTAAGTTAAAGCCCCCTCCTTTAACTTTCACATAGATACATGAAATTTGGTAGGCATATGTATCATTTTTAGAATTACAAAAAAGCCTCTTGGAGCCCCCCCATAAACTCAACAGGAGGTCCACTATATTGAAATTAATTTTTAATTTATGGATGATTTTGACCATTTTCAGGGTTTGTACTTTAACTAAATCCTCCTAGAGATTTAACCTGATTAACTTCAAAATTGGTGATTATAATCTAAAGACCTAATCTAAAGCTATATTGTGAAGCTTTTTAGTTTACGCCAAACATTGTAGGCGGGGCATGGCGTTGATTTTTCATGCTTTGCCATGAAACGGGAAGGGGTTTGTAACTAGACTTAACGTTGTCCAATCTGCTTCAAACTGCTCAGGCTGTTTAAGGGTCCTGGCCCTTACTGACAACAGGAAGTTACAGTCGTTACACTTTGCTGTCCTCTACCTAATGGGTTAACCAGATCCACCTCAAAAGTGTTCAGGAAAGCCTTAAGACCTTAATGATACTTAATTTAGAACATTGTACATTTTTTGTTGAAGGTTGCTGGCAGCACAGTGAACTTCAATGTTACATCATGAAACAAAAAGATGTTGTACCTTTAACATTCATTGTCCGATTGGCCCCAAATCTTTCACACATGATGTTATTCAGGCCTCAGGCCTGATTATGGTAAATTGGCGCAATAGCGCCCCCTACACAATTTCAAAGAAGTAGCCATAGACGTGTTAATATTACGTGACATGTTAATATTAATGGACAGAGCATGTGTGATGTCATCCATTGGTTTGCGCAGAGCTGTTCTGAGTCGTCGAATTTGCCGTTACGGGCGCTGCCATCTTGGTTGCATTAAAAACGGATGTGACTATTTTTAAATGAGAGGGTGGAGTTTGGGAAGAGAGAGGAGGTGACTGATGAAGCTGTGAATGCTGTTTACACCCACCTGCATCGGCAACCTAACCGCAGCTGCTGCTAACAAAGTTAACAGGTGAAATGGGTACCATTTTCTCCTTTCCAAACAACTCACAAAGAAAGCCATTAATAAAGTTCGTAAGATTGTCGGCCTCATTCTCCAGAACCAGGAGATGTTGCTTTTTTATGGGAGTGCAGGTCTTTGTTCTCCCTTTGTAGAGCCTCATAATCATTTTCAAGTTGAACAAGCCGTTTCATTAGCAAAATATTCGAGTGATCCCAAACTTTCTTCACATTTATCCACTTTCGATTTTAAGCTTGTAATTAGTTCATTCACAGGTTGCAACTTTGTATCAAATGCTTCTGATATTTCCTCGCGGACAATGTAACGCAGTGTGGCTGCCAGCTCAGCGTTGCAAATTGTTTGTTTGGGTTTCGGCATTGTTGAAACAATTAATATATTTGTAGAGTGACCGAGGAATAAGTCCTTATTTAACAAGTTGTTTCATTATTTACGGATCATCCATGCCATCATTTATTCATTCCATGCACTGGAACCGGAAAAGCAACAAAAGAACCTACTGAAAAAAAGGTTTACCTACTGAAGTGTGTTATATAAATACAGTTGCCTTATCTTAGTAGTATCATAGCAGCCAATTAACTTACTCAGGCTGTGTATGTGTACTATGACTGTTGCATGTCAGTGCATCAGGCCTTAACCTGCACCAAGCATTGCAGAAACCAGGCTAAGTCTGGGAAGTTGCTGATCTGTCTTAATCCTGGGCCACGTTCAGCCCTGACAAAACGTAGCAACACGTTTTTTAAAACTGAAACGGGGTACCTAAACACCATGTTGTGTGCGCAAGCGCTCTGCCTTTTTATTACTACGAGTTTACAGACAAATCTCTGCTGATTGGGTATCACTTGTGACACAGCCAATAAACAAGAGACACACCCACCAAACGAGGCAAAACATATCTCAAAGCCCGTTGCACACTGTTTTACACCATTCCAAGGAAACATGTCGTTCAACCAGGAAACCGTAGCAAAACTGTGTACACCGATTTGAGATTGAACTTGCCCCAGTTCACGTTATTCGGCTGCATCAGTGAGAACAGATGAAGAACTTAGTGGCACCGCTGCTTGCACTGACTGAGACATCATTATCTATATAAAAAAAAAACACCAGAGTAATCACTTTTAAAGTTTTATTCATTACACTGCAGTTTGACTACAGTATAAGTACAAGCATAAAACCTTTGACTACAACAGCACTTAGAGCAACATTTTTGATTTTTTTTTCTTCTTTTCTGTAAAAGTATTGCAATAACAGACCTTAGGCCTAAAACCTATTACATCACAATTGCTTAAAGAAAAAGAGGCAAAAATACACAACAATTTTACCTCTCTTTGTGTGTGTGTGTGTGTGTATATATATATATATATATATATATATATATATATATATATATATATATATATATATATATATATATATATAGCTTTCAGCACAGAGGGGGAACGAGGATTCATTTAGTAAATAAAGCAAACTGATGTTACAATACCCATTATGGAAGGAGTTCTATAGTAACTGTCGAGACCGAGAGAATACCAAACTGCTGTGTCGTTATTGTTATTATTATCATCATTATTATTATTAAAATCTGGAAGGATAAAAATAGCTACTTGTTGTTAGCAGTCGAGAACGGTGGAAAAAGGGAATGGGGGTGGGTGGATCAAATGAAATTCTGTCTGAGCCCCAGTCAATTCTTCAAGCTAGTGCAGGAAATGAACAAAAAGGTCTATTAAGAAGAAGGAATGGCGATCCAGCCAAAGTTACAATAGAGACTTTTCCAAATTGAAACTATATAACTGCCACTTATTTGGTGATTTGAAGAGAAAATGTGGCATTGCTATGTACACTGTCTATAGATAAGAATGAACATGCTCTGCGGTTATTGTACAGTGGAGATCTTTTAAGTAAATAAATGACTGCAGATTAAACATGACTTTTGTTTCAATATACGGTGTCACATCTAACATTGTAATGTAGAAAATTAAAAACATGTCAAATGACAGTTTTTCACTCATTTTACACTAGGGCACGTTTCCAATCTTGACCAAAAAGGGATTGACCGCTTTTCCTTAAATGTTTTACACTCTTCCTGTTACTTAAATGCAATCATAAGTCAGTGATCCTTCAGTAATGGAGCTGAAACGCTTTAACCAGAGCCCAACATCCAGACATATTTTGCAGTGTTGAGTGTGCTCCACAGATTTATACTTTGGCCGATATACACAGGTTCAGCTGAAATTAACTAAAATGTTGTTGAGATCTATGAGTACGGACACATATTCGTCCATATTTGGAAGTGCTGACGGCTCTCTTGTGCATGTGAGGCTTCTTTCAAACTAGACCGCTTCGGCTTTTTGTTCAACAACCGGAGCCGGGCTGAAGTCATGGCATAAACAGCAACTGATGTGTGTGATTTCTGTTTTCCTAAAAGATCGGGATAGAACTATACATTTGTTGTCGATTGTGGTGAAAATAAAACCACCAGCCAATACCCAAATGATGCAAGAACAGTGAAAGCTTATTCTTAGATGAGGAATCCAGTAAACAAGTAAATAATATCCTTTCTCAACAACTTCCTTAACACATAGGTTATCTAATTCTTATATAACAGACTATTATTTATAGCAAAATATTATAAGTAGTAATTTGTATTTGTGTTGCAACCATATTTTTAGCATAATTTGCAAATCATGGTTTCTCATAAAAAAAGACAAAGCACTTTAACTGTAGGCATTTACAAATTTGATACTGCTTTCTTAAAATTCTTATATTGTCTGTACATTATATTACATTATTCACAAATTATTTTGTGGCTTCTACCCATTGGGTAGGATATGTGCATAATATATTCAATGTTATATACAGCACCTTACAAACAAACAAACAAACAAACAAAGAGACTACTGAAAAAAGCACCGTTGGAAGTGAGGCACAACAAAGGTGGGAGCTTTTTGAGTGCAAGTGAGTTCCTATGTCTGCTCCACACGCTGGTCAAATTACTGGTTGAAATGGTCTCCGTTGCTTCGCAAAGAGTGACCACTCCTGGCTGGCGCAATGGAAGCGAGCAGGCTGGCTGCCCATGAACACCGCTGGTGCACTTGTATGCTAAAGATAGTCAAGGTAGAAGTGCAGTTTAAAGAGGCAGCTGGTGCTTTGCGGACATGAAAACGGCACACTGCTGGTCCTGTGGTCACTAAATTTATAACTTCATGTAAAGCTTGAATTAAATAGGTTTTTTGTCCAATTCACTGCAGGGTCAGATTCAGTCTGTGATCAAACAGGAGCTCAAGAGCTGAATGAGAAACCCAGACCAGACTCCTGAAAGAAAGTCACCACTGTAACATCTGTCTATGACTTTACAAAAAGACAAGAATTAAAAAACCTAGCTAACCTTTTCCCACATATTTCCATTCCATTCTGCCAGACAGGCGATCAGCCTGAGAAAAAGCACCTGCAAGGATTCCAAGCAGCAGTTTGACTGAGGTGTGGTCTGCTCAAACATGAACATTAGGCACCTTATTTACTCGCATAATAGTAACATGCAAACCTTGTAGAAAACATATAATTCATCTTTATATCCTCAATTTACAAGCTATGACTGTGCGGACAGAACAATCCGAGAAAACAACAAAAAGAAGGAAGAAATTAAGGGTTTGAAGCAAGTCTGTAGAGTCAAAGGCTAAAGTGTTGGGACAATCTCTCTTCACAACTGAGGTGCCCAGGTTGGGTCTTACAGGTAACAAGACCATGTTTTGTCTCAATACTGCTTTTGACTGCAGATGGTCAGATTTCTCTTCTAGATTTTGGACGAGTTGAGGGGACAGGATGGACAGTAGGAAAGGGGGGGTTGGCATGAGAAGCAGCAGTAGCAAAAATATTAGCAGCAACAGCAATAGCAGCAGCAATGTAGACACACACACACACAAACACACACACACACGAGCCAGATGGACACTGACCATAAACACACTACTGATGCTAAAGGAGGCAGAGGGCTTTTGTTGTAACTGACCAAAAACTTTTTTTTCTCCAGCAGCAGGACATCTGAATTGTGTGCACAAGGACCTTTTCACTTAGTTCTTACTGATCTACAGGAACATTTCCAGGTGCATTAGGCAACTTAATACTACTCAAAGCAACTTCTATATTTTGTTATTAACATTAAATCCCACAAAAAGACCCAAACCAACAATGAATGTATCCTACTAACAAGTATTGTGTGTGCATCAAAGCCTGATAAATCTTATTCATCTGTGTCATAGAGCTCCATTGTTGTCCGCATGCTATTCAAAACATATCAATGAGGCACACAATTTTCCTTAATTGCCAACACCTACCAACAGGAATTTTATTTTAACTCAATACACATACAGCGCCCTGCTGCTCCATAAACTCACTAGAGCACCAAATGTGTATTATTCCACGGTTGAAAATAGTCCCCAACAAATGAACCATTGCCTCCTGTTTTGTTCTTGACATTGAAAAAAATAGTTTGACAAATCTTTCCACCACTTCCTCAACAGATGAAGTTTTTCAGTTGTCCAGCAATTTAGCTTAGTTGTTACAATGTGACCCAAGTAGGGAACTTTGGTCACGTCATAACAAGTGGCAGTATATATGTGGGGGAGAGATCCAAATGCACTTTCTCTGTTCAAAGATAGCCTTTGGTGTTGGGCTAAGGAGATTCATGTCCAATGCCAAAGACTTCAGAAAACACAGGCAAGTGGACAATTAGTCAAGAATTCTTTGTCATTTTGAGAGAAAGTAACACACTAGGTATTAGTCTTTTTGTGGGATTTCTTAACAATAAGAAACATGAAATAACACCAAGCGTATCTTCTTACCTCATCAAAGAGATAGCAAATTGTTTTCCAAAGACTTTGTACTTAAAACATTTTTTTAGTTGAGTTCATCTTGAGTTGTCTTACCACCATCCTTCTGTGTTTCCTTTGTGCACTGCATTGACAACAAGCATTTTTAGTGTACATACTCGGTGTGTGAATCTACTGTAGTAACTACTGAGTTTTCCTTGTGTTGCTTTAACAGAAGCTGTGGAGTGGACTGTGACACACTTTCTTTTAAACTGAGGTTTAATGAAAGCTTAGTTAATGATGTGTTAATATGGACAGTGCCAAATAAGTTACATATCCTTGAATCTCTCAGACAAAGCAGTCGATTAGGAACATTAAGTGCTGTTGTTAAATGGTCTCACACACACACCCATACGTACGTACCCGTACACGTACACGTACACGTACACACACACACACACAAACACACAAAATAATGGCTCCAGTCCAGTGTCCACTTTAAAGGGCTTTTTCTGCACACGGATGAGAGAGGGATGATAAAGAGTGTTTACCAGAGACACTGTTAACAAGCTGAGGTGGAGAACTGATGTTGAATGCTAACATAATTAAGAGACAGAGAAAGCACAAGAGCAGGGTAGAAGGCAACGATGAGCAGAGAAAAAGGCTAAATTTTTAAAAAGGCTTTCTTTTATAAAAAGGACTCTCCCATAGCCCTTTAACTTTGACCACAGACAGTTTTCATTTAAAACTTGATCACTGTGCTGGCAGATGCAGACAGGAATCTTCACTTTGTTTGTTGTCCTGTTTTTTTTTGTGGCTTTAGAAACGTGAAGGAGAGCTTCTTTTTTTGTTTTGTGTTTTCGTTGTTGGCGGGGTTTGTGTTCAGTGTGGCTGTTGGCAGAATGAACTGTGCATGTAGAGATGAGCGGTGAGAGAAGAAGGTGGGGATGAGGGGTATTGACGCAGGAAACAGAAAAGAGATGTTAGTGTTAGGTGCTCAGATTTTGGGACAGAGTTAAAAAGTGGATAGATATGTTTTTTTGTTATAGAGTTATATTATTCTTAGTTAACTTGATATCCAACCATCTGGTCAGATTTGTTAGTATGGAGCATGTTGAATCTTGCCACCAGCTCTCAACTTTCTAAGAGGTTAGGAACTTCTTGGGTTTGGGAAACCCATCTACAAATCTTTTAACAAACTACCAGAGAAAGTAAGAAATGTTCCGTCCACGCAGCAGCTGGCACGAGGCAGATTTCTTTCTCACAGACATGAGCAGTACAATGTTATTCTCTTACTAAGTCTCTCTGTCCTGTGGTGTAAGCAGACAGAGATGTTGTAGGCTGGGTACGATATTGTTTTCAAAGAAGGAAGGACATAAGCTTATAATAATTGTTTTTTTTGCTCCCAACTGTTTAAACAGCTTTGGAGGCAAAGTTCAGTCAGTCGGTCCATTCATGAAAAGGACGAAACAAAAAAGAGAAAAACAAACATCATTATCATCAAATAGCATAATTTCCCTCTTCTCTTTTACAACAAAAATATAGTGCAACTTTTAGATAACTTTTCTTTTTTGTGTTTTGAATGTTAGAACGAGTCATTTTTACCTCTTTGTTTTGCTTCCTCATAAACCTTGGCACTAAGATTTGGGTTTGTGAGTCTCTTGTTTTGTTGTGTTCTCTTTAAGTCCTTGATTCTCAGTTCTCGCTTTGTGCACAGATCCCGGTCCGAAAAAGGAACAAAAAATAAAAACATCATCCTCAGTTCCCTGGGACAGAGCCTTCACCCCAGAGGACAAAAACAAGAAAATTGTTTCAATCTGTGCTAGCAGTATGTTTTTATCTTGAACGTTGGAAAGAAAGGAAATAAAATCAACTCTTGGTTCCTCTCTTTCCTTGTTTAGTTGTAGCTAAGATTGATTTTTATTTGTGCATGGGAGTGTGGAGAGAGGACATGAGATAAACAGAGAGTGCGCAGGATAGAGAGACCACAGCTTACAGGTGATCAGGAGTGAAGTTAAGAGACAGTTTATAGTCTTGGGTGGGTGGCCCCACCTGCCCCCCTACCCTTTTCTTCACACCAGGTCCTTCGGTTGGCCATCCTTGGCCTTGGCCGGTACTATTGTGCTTTCTGATTGGCTCCTGTCCCCCGGGCCCCCAACCCTCTGGTTATTGCTGTGCTGGTGTAGAAAAAACGCTGAGCCAGGGTAGTGGCCCATCACCTCGCTGTACGCTGGCGGGGGGCCCTCCATGCGCTCGTGGCTGCTGGAGTTGACCGCACTGATACCCGAGTTACTGCTTGGCGGCCTCGGACCGCCTCCTCCTATTCCTCCCACCCCTCCCAGGCTTCCGCCTCCTCCCATGTCGATCAAGTCACTGTCGTAGATGGTCCGGTTAGGCGGTGCCCTCACCGACTCGCGATTGAGCTCCATCTGCTGCTCAGGGTCGCGGAGCTGCAGGGTACAAGGCCCCTGGTAAGGCGGGGGCTCCTCGCCATCCGACAGCGAGATAGTGGGTGGCAGGTCGATCTGGTGCTGCAGGTAGGGGTAGGTGGGCTGGAAGCGACTGAAGCGGTCACGCTGCATGAAGGAGGGAGCAGTGAAGCGATCCCTGGCCTGGGGAGCATATAATACCTGAGAGAAAGACAGAAAAGGAGGGAGGGAAGGAAGGGGAGGCAGAAAGGGAGATTCAGGGAGAAGAAGGCAGGGGAAAAGAAGGAGGGAAGAGGAGGAAGATATTATATTTTTCAGATATATACCACAATATGGCAAATGTATGCATATAATTACCAGTTCAAACCAAAGAATCGCGACTTGCAACTACTTGCAAATGTGCCAGTCTGCAACGTTCTGAAACCTGCCAGTTTACACCAATGCAATGAGACGAGGCGAGGCAACTCCTCTCTGTACTTCTGTTCTAATTTCTGACTTTTTTTGTTGCTGGATATATAAGTGTTATGTCTAAATATGAATGGGGATTGTTATAGTGAGATAATTGCCACAGTTGCATTCCTAGTAATTAATCGGCAAAAAATGTAGTAATAAAAAAGAGAGGGTCTACAATTTGGAGCTGTCCGTGCGATGAATAGGCCGCCATCGTGCCATCTTAAGTTTCTTAAAACTTGACCCCCAGGTTGAGACCTGACTAAACTGTATCTCAAAATCAGACCTCATGACATGTATTACAGTGTATACACGAGACACGTATGCCGAGACAATAAAAGGAATATATTTATACTGTATATATATTGTTAACTGCTCAGAAAATATTTATTTGTCTGTGTCAAGTATACCTACATTTAATGTAAACACTTGATTTCAATGAATGATGATCCTGTTGCAGCAATAGCACTCACCAATGTATCACCAATTCATTATTAAAGATATTAAAGTGTAATAACAGTAAAAGGGGACACTGAATGGTTTATCCTCCATCTTTTGTCTTAGATCTTCACCTCAATAAGCTCTTAAGACTCTGATTGCATGGTCCATTTCTTAATTTCTCACATTTCTGTCCAACTCGACACATTTCTACTGTGGCAATTCATTATAAAAGTGAACCCATTTCAATTAGTGACTGTGGCTCTAATAGTCAACCCCCACTGACAAGGCAGCCTGGATGGAGAGAACAACAGACTGGAAAAACAACCTAGAGGATCAGGGCAATTGAAAATGAAGAAAGAGAAAGAGTGGAACTGAAAGGATCAAAAATAAAGGCTACCGAGATAAGGAGAAAGAAAGAGAGAGTACTGAAAGGAGAGGAGAAAAAAAGCCATGAAGGTAAAGAAGAGCTAGAAAGATAAAGACAGAAAGAACAAAGAAAAAAAGAGAACGTATGAAAGAAGACAGATAGACAGACAGGCAGACAGAGGGAGGGAGGGAGGGGGAGAAAAAAAAGGTGCATAGCTGCTAGAAGGTGCCGTCTGAGAGCAGGGCAGCTCTCAGACGGCTGTCTAGACAGTGTCAGGGGAGGTGTTGCTGATTAATGGGACCGCCCCATAATGGGACCCCCCCCCCCACACACACACACACACACACACACACACACACACACTTCCTTGCATCTATCAGCCACCCACACTCATTGGCTTTGTGTGCCTCTGTGTTTCTCTCTCCATGGCCTTTTCCTTTTTTCCAGATCTTTCTGGGTGCTTCTACATTGACACTGTTTTTACCTGCCTTCACCTGCCATCTATTGTTTTCTCTCTCCATCTACCCTTCATGTCTGTTTCTCTCTCTTCTTCTCTTTTTTGTTTACACATAAGGCTTTTCTGGCACGGAACTCTAAATGAAAGCACATTTTGTATGCTTGTTTTGGTGTAAATCTGCCCCTATGCCCACACAAAGTTGCAATATACTATTGTCTGCGAGTTATCAACAGTATCATGTGATTAGTTGCATTTTCAAATGTTCTATAAATTGAATGTTCTCCTCCAACCGCAACTTGTAAGCTCTTCAATCTGGCATTGTCACAATTAAGCAGGTCACCAGTCACAGTGAGTATACTGGCATTTGTTTGCAATTCTGTATTGTAAATGTGACACGCTTACAACAATATTGGAATAAAACAGAGACTGCCAAAGGCCTTGTCCGTTATATCACTTGTTTATAGCAATTATCGCAAATTAACACAATTATTTGACAGTGATTTCTTAATACTGAATAATACATACAGCATCTTTTAAAATAAAGCTTCAAGTGCGACCTGACGTGGTTGTTGTCGATGAATTATCCTGCTTTTATAGATTTGTGGAGACATTAGTTGCGTTTTGTGGACATTTTCCAGGCCTTTTTACACCCTCAAAAGTCTCTGATCGGAGGGTAGTATTTTCTGAAAGTACAGGAACCTTCAGGGTGCCCATTGCTGATGGGTCAAACACACACAGTGTGGCTGCTTCAAATGACCTACCGCTTTATTTATGAGTACTCTCATATCGATTTATAACCATTTTAGATGAGGGGAGAACATTTCTCTTTGTTTGATAAAATAAAAAATAGGGATGTCTCTAACATCTTTTTTTACCCCCGATCCAATCAGATTTTTTAAATATTGAATATCTGCCGATACCGAGTCCCGATCCGATACCAGTTGCTCAGTTAATAGAGCTGCACACGTTTTTTTTGTTTACACAAATAACTAAGTAAACAAAGTAACTAAAATATGTCTTAAGCTTAATACATAAAAATTGTGCAGCAAATGAGTGTTTCCTCTCAACCCCAAAACATTAACAGTTTCAACCTCCCCGCTGGACAACGAAAACTTACACTTAGTGCACTTAATAGTCAATCTTTGGTAAAACTAAACTTAGTGACGCCTCATGCGCTTAATAGTCAATTTCTGATTTTCTTATCATGTTTACCGATGTTGGCTCCAGGGAATAACAGCCTGTAAAGTGGTTTTTCCGTGGAATCATGGAAGAAGTGTGGAGAATTGGAGTAATCCGCTTCTGTAAAAAAGGTGACTAAGAAAGACGTACTTTTTTACTTGTTGCCAAGGGCTGGCAAGCTACAAGACACTGTTGACGGACACTGGTGAGCGGCCGCGCCATCTTGGTTTGAAAGTGCCAAGTCTGCCAAAATCGGCTGTTGGCTTTCCGACTCATTTTTAAAAAGACTGATAAAAAGGAAGAGAAACTGCTTGAGTCAGCGGACACTGAATTAAACTGATGTTGGTTGCGAGCTCCGGCAAGCGAGGAGAGAGAGAGAGAGAGAGAGAGAGAGAGAGAGAGAGAGAGAGAGAAAAAGAGAGAGAGCGGAAGGGCCTGTGAATTAGAGAAATACAACTTTATATTCTGATTGTATTACGTTTTACAGCACTAATAAATAACCATCCAACACTCAACAGATGATTTACTGTGGAGACAGACGCTCTTATAATTTCATTCTCCTTCTCTGCATTTCTTTCATATCTGTGCAGCAGTAAAAAAGAAAGTAGGCTACCCTAGCATCGATTTATAATTATTGTAGGACAAGGGCAGAATGGCTTTGCTGTTGGCTTTCTGACTCATTTTAAAAAAGACAGAGAGAAAAAGAAAGAGATTTGCGTGAGCCAGCAATCACACTGAACAAAAGGGTTCAAAAACCATTTTTTATCAAATTACCAACATTGTGAGTCTCTTACTGACCTAAATGTCTTGTACATTTTCATAATTGAAATTTAAAAAAATCAATTACAACTGAAACATCCTTATTCACATTCAAAGATCACTTGCTTCAAACTATGCACTAACAATTTCTCTCTAATGGCGTTTTTCCATTACATGGTACCTGCTCGCCTCGACTCGACTCGCCTCGACTCGGCGCACTGTGCATCCCTTTTCCTTTGCAGATTTTAGTACCGCCTCAGCGTGGGTGGTCGTCATAGCGACTGCCGTGGGCGTGGCTTGGTAGCGTTGCATTTCCCCCCATGATTTCCCCCTTTTATATATGTCAGTGATTTCCCCCGACTCATTTCCTGGTTCTCCTTCTCCGTAAACAACATGAAATCAACAAGATAATTAACTTTTGCTGCTCCAGATTTCCCACCGTGGTCAGAAAGAACAGGGGAGACACTTTGTTTCTCTCACTTTATGACTCTAGAGTCTCTACTCGCTGCGGAGCTAATCGCTGGCACTCTCTCACTTCTCCCTCGCTCACCAGCTCCCCACACACACACACGGCGACTCAACACACACACCAGCACACAAGTATAAACATCAGGCCACTTGTATGCTACGGAGAAAGCTGTGCGTGGAGCCTACGGCAGCAAAAAACATGCATGGGATGATTATTAAAAAGCTTTGCAGGAACAAATAAACAAGAAACACCGCAATGGTGAGGAAGGACAAATACTGTGTGCTGACAATAAATAGTTTTAAAAGTCATAGGAAAAGCTTTTTTAACCTCAATATTGATTGGTAAAAATTACTATTAGTTTTCTTCCCCGTTGTGAGCAGAAACGTGCAGCCCTGAATTAAACTAACCAAAGTCCAATCAAGTGAACAAGGCTTGGCTTGGTTGGGTTTAATAGGGGTAGTGACTTACCTCTGAGGCACCTTGTCGAGAGCTGCTGTCTGAAGGCCACAGACACCCATCCTAAACAAAACAAGAAAGAATAAGGCCAACTTTTTAAAAGTTCCCAGGTGGCTTTAAAGTGCCCACATTATGAAAAAAACACTTTTTCTGGGATTTGGGGTGCTATTTTGTGTCTCTGGTGCTTCCACACGCATACAAACTTTGAAAAAAATCCATCCATGCTGTTTTGAGTGAGATACGGTTTCTGAATATGTCCTGCCTTCAGTCTCCTAGTAAGCTGTTTAAAATCGGCATGGCTTTCTACGTCACAAGCCGAAACGAGGTGGCTAACCGCAACCGTTAGCTCGTAGCGTTAGCATGCTAACGCTAGCATGCTACCTCGTTCTCAATAGCAAAGCACTGCTACAACACACACAAGTTCACCATAATCTACACAAGAACTACTTACATGTGCGCCCTCGTTTAGAAGTCTCCCAGCTAATCCTGCCTTGTAACTGACCGAAGTTGAAGAAACAGCCTTTCTTTTACTGTCTATGGAGCTAGCTAGCTGACATGATCTAGCTACATCTGAGCTACTGCGCATGTGCGAGTGCAATCAAAGATAGTACAGAAGAAGAAGAAGAAGACAAGAGGTCTCACTTTGGAGCTAAAACAGAGACCAGGTGAAAAGAGGATCTGCAGCAGTGAGAGAGAGCTGTGCAGTATAACAAAAATATGGTGTTTTTTGAAAATTAGGTACAACCTTAAAATACAATTATGAACCTGAAAATGAGCATAATATGGGCGCTTTAAGATTGCTATATACTGAAGCTTGTAAGCAAGTTTATGTTTGAGCTTTACCCCGCTCAATGTTTTTTGCCTTCAAGGCACCTAACCCTAACCTTAACCATAACCAGTGCCTCCCAACGGTGCCTTCCAGGCAGCGCTGCCTGGAAGGCACCGTTGGGGCAAAAAAAAAACCTTACCCCGATAAACCTTTACCCCTCATCCTACAGTCACATTAGAGAGCGACATGCACTCACTTGTGGGCACTCCTGGGCGTGCCTAGTCTACCCCTGGTTGCTTGGCAACAGTCAACAGAAATTCTCTGGTGCTACCTTCAAGCACGTCTTAAAAGTTAAGATAAAATGCCAAACATATCAGATATATACATAAATACGATGTCCTGAAGTGTTTTCCGCTATCTTGAATTATTTTCTTCGACTCGAGCCACTGACGGTTGACTTGAGGATTTTTTTGGTAGTGCATATTTAGCTCTTAAGATCTAGAAAGGAGGACAAACATGCATACATCCTGTAGTTTATGTCTGTTAGGGGTAAAGGCTATTGCCATGCTATGCCCAGCTACGCCCTGCAGTGTCCTGCTAAAACCTGCTACGCCATGCAGTGCCCTGCTACGCCATGATTTACTAAAACAACTACTATTTCTAGTCATAGTTCCATTATTGCCACTGTTCATCACACTCCCAACTTGCACCGTCAGACACCGCCTGCCAAGAGCCTGGGTCTGTCCAAAGTTTCTCCCTAAAAGGAAGTTTTCCTCACCACTCAAGGTTTCTGCCTAAAAGGGAGTTTTTTCTCGCCACTAAATGCTTGCTCTTGGGGGAATACTGGAATTGTTGGGTCTTAAATTATAGAGTGTGGTATAGACCTACTCTATCTGTAAAGTGTCTTGAGATAACTCTTGTTATGATTTGATACTATAAATAAAATTGAATTTGAATTGAATTGGCTATTCTTCCGAATTGCACTTTCTCTGCAACGGGTCTTGTTGGTTTCTGATGTTGCAGTTATGGCATTCTGTTTGCATAATATTTGTTTTGATTGGATGGTAGAGAGCACAGAGTGAGAGGAGAGATGAAAAAGATGGGATGAGAGGATGCAGAATATAAATGATCTGTTTTTCTGATACTGATCAAGAAGTTGAATATATCAATGGACCAATAATTTTGTATTATGGATCATATTATGTACCTGAGCCTATTTCACTGGGTGCAATGTTGAAAACTGCGTATATGCAAGTTTGTATGTGTGTGTATTTGTTCTAAAGTGTCGACATGTCAGTATAGGGGCAGAGCTGCTGCTGTCTAGATGGCACTGAAGTGAATAAAACAAGTCCTGACAGAGTCTGGCTCTGAAGAAATCAATTCAGCAACTTCACCTAACAGACTGGAGCAAAGCTGTTACCTCAGTGAAACTGGGACAGAGATTTTGACTGGGATAAAAGGATTTCATTTAGCTCAACGCAGCTTTACTGGGAACAAACTGGTGAGCTACTTTTGTCCTGGTTGAGAAATAAAGAAATATACTCTCACAATGCAGGGACATTCAATGAAAACAGATAAAAAAGGCACACATGTAGTTTTCACTCACCATCAGTTTAGATCAAAATGTTATTGGCATGGATGCTGAAAGAACAGCACTGCCAGAGCAACTACAGTAGACCAATATAACCAATATAAACAGTATCTTTTAGTCTGTCATTTACTCTCACACACATAGTGTCACTGACCTGCTGCAGGGCATGGTTGTGCCTGCGGGCCTGGCTCTGCCTTGTTATGAAGGACCAGGTGGAGAGCTTGTAGTGGTTGAGCAAGCAGATGATCACCACCACCATCACTGTCATCACCACAATGATGATGACAATCTGAACAAACTCCAGTTCAGCTGCACATAGACACAAAAGGAGAGGGGGATTAGCATCAAACATGTACAAGAGATGTGGGTACAAAATATATTTAATCAACGTACATTTTAAACAATATCATGCACACCTAATACATCTGCACAGTTACTGAAAGGCTAGCTGTTGAGGCTAGCTGTGAAGTATAAGATGTAAGTACAGGATAAGGTTAGAACGAAACATAACTATTCAAATTATTGGGATTGTAGTAAAGCAATGTATTGAAACAAAATCATCTTATTTTTTCATAGTGTAATCTTTCTTTTCGGTCTTTATCTGAGTGTGAACATGCAATGTAAAAATCCTACAGCCTGATAACTAGAAGTCATTAAAGTGCAAAGAAAAAGTGAACATCTACAACTGCACTGAGGGAGATTGAGTGATTCAATCAAAAGCTGCAGAACAGCTACAAAATGGACCTTGTGGTGTGATTTTGTTTGTCAGCAAGCTGCTAATTGTTGTCTTTAAGACACTTTGAAATACTTGAGGCAGTAGATTAAAATATTATTGGTTTGCAACCCTTATATAACAAGTCAAAATGTCTGCTGTGAAAAAGGCCAACTACAAAAGCTACTCAAACTGCGCAAACTGATAATGATAAAACTCAAGAACAGCTACTAACCCTTTCCTCAATTAGTAACTTTTATAAAGTGATTTAAATGAAAATGTTAATACTTTGTAAGGAGTCACTATTCTAAAAAGAAGTGTTTCCTCACTATGTTGCACTAAATGCTTGCTCTTGAGGGAATTACTGGAATTTTTCAGTCTTATAAATTATAGAGTGGTCTAGACCTACTCTATAGGGGTGTGCAAAAAAATTGATTCACATTGATATCGCGATTCAAGCTCTACAGATTCCAAATCGATTCATATTTTAAAATTTTTTTTTTTATTGTATGTCTACTGCAATCACATGGGGAAAGTAACTACATTTACATACTGTGAATCATTTTTTGTTTAATCAAGAATCGTTTTTTGATTCGATATTCGATATTGAATCGAATCGTGACATTTTCTGAATCGTGCACCCCTACTACTCTATCTGTAAAGTGTCTTGAAATATGTTGTTATGATTTGTTACTATAAATAAAATTGAATTGAATTGTTCTGACTAATTGTTATAACTTGTGTTCACCAGCAGAGGGTAGCACAGGTCAAACTCCATATGTGCGAGTGTGGACCTGAGGGTTCGACAGAGGAAAGCTTCAAATCACAGAAAAGATGAGTGTTGAGACTCTTTGTCCCAGTGTACAGTGGTTTCTATGTGGAGATACTGAATACTATAGCGTTTCTGTCCTCAACAAGCAACATTCAGTGACACACACACCAGCATTAGAGCTGATAACCTCCTAGATCAGGGCACCACTTGGAGACAATGATCGCTGCCTTACAGTCACGTCTCCTTCTCATCTCTTGTTCATTGTTTTATCCTTTTTTTCTTCTCCTCCCACTCTCTCTTTGTACCCTTTCTGCATCTCCACTTGCCCCTCATCTTTCTATCCAGCTTTCATCTAACCCAACTTCTCCACCCTCTTTTCTCTCCCACAAGTCTCTTTTTGTATTCTCCCAACTGCCTGCCTTTATCAATTCTTTATCACCCACCATCACTTTCTCTTTAATTCTTATTCCCCAATGTCTCCCACTTTAAGTTTCTCTCTTACTCTGTCTATCCATCCTTCCTCTCTCCCTGCCCCCCAGTCTGCCGTCTGAGACTCTTTTGTTGTGGGTTCTGAGCAAGTCTTGACCTTGTCTGGTCTTGGCACCCAGTTTGACCTCTGACTCACATCTTACTCACTGCTGGACACTCCCGTATTTTGTGTGTGTGTTTATACAGTTTGTGTCCTTTTGTGTTCATGCAGCTCTGTATGTGTATACACTCTACGCTATTTGAACTACAATGTCTTGATTCTGTTTGACAGCTCCTCCAAAAGTCTCTGTAAAATATTTCTGTAAAAGTGTATTACCCACAATCTACCTGGGCAGTTTTTGATACAATAGAGTTTTGTTTCAGGTAAATAAAACAGTAAGGGAAAATCCAAAAGAAGAAGGAAAAGTCAGAGTTTTGAAAAAATAAACATTCAAAACAAAATAACATATGTATTCTTACAAAATAATTAAAAACATGCAGAAAACACAAAAATTAAAGCCAAGTCCAGTCAAACCCAACCTATCCCAGTCTTCCCACACCAAAGCAGCCACAGGGGAGGGGTGGGGTAAGACGGAGAGGAAGAAGGCCATCTAGTACAAACCATATGGAGGGGATGAAAAAGAATGAAACCTAAGCTAAGTAAAAGCAATCGTCACTAACCTCCAAAGAGTGGAGGAATGAGTGCAGAACAATAACAGACAAACTCAACAACTTTTCTTTTGCAAGTGCCCATTTTTTGCACCAGACATTTGAAAATTAGTTTTTAAGTTATTCGTAAGAATATGAGTCAGCTAATGTGGAACAGGTAGGAATATGGCTGCCTGCCAATCGGAAGGTTGGTGGTTCGATCCCTGGCCCTGCAGTCCCATGTCGAAGTGTCCTTGGGCAAGACACTGAACCTGGGCATCACTCCGATGCCCAGGTTCAGTGTCTTGCCCAAGGACACTTGGAGTGTAAATGTGCGTGAATGTTTATCTGATGAGCAGGTGTCACCTTGTATGGCAGCATTGGCCACAGTGTATGAATGTGTGTGAATGGTAAATAGTTCCTGTACTACTACGCTTTGAGTAGTCGTAAAGACTAGAAAAGCGCTATATAAATACAGTCCATTTACTGAGGTAACAAAGTGCTGAAAGTGAAGATGAAGAACCAAAACGGCACTAAATGCCCCTCTGTCAATGTCATCAACCTAACATAAGAGGAAAGAAGTGGAGTGTTCTGGAAATACGAATGCCCTGAGCTTGTAGAGCCAAATTTGCCATGAGGTAGAGGGGCTGAGGTAAAGTTACATTCCAGAAACCAGTGCTCTCAAAACTAACATAACCTCTTATAGCTGTTTTTTTTGTCTTGTGAACCAGTAATGTTGTGTACAGCACCTTTAAACAAGGCTTATAGTGAAGTGACAAGTGGTGAGTGCATCACCCACTTTGTCACAGTTTTGTGAAGCTGATAGGCTTAACTAGCTTTGTATCAATTCATTTGGCAATGGCTTGAATGTAATGGACGTTAATTAACATAAAATAGTTGCACACTATAGCTGTATCTATGTGTAGCTTTCATTCTCAAGACTTCCTCTATTTAACTGCAGCCATTTTCAGTATAGTACAGTAGAGCAGAGATCTTCGACAGAGGGTCTTAGGGGGCCCTGAGAGTTACTCCAGTGGGTCTGCCAAATTTTTGTTTGCTAAAAAATTTAAATGTCTGAACATATACATTAATATGAATCCAACATATTATTAGCAAAGGTTAATTGGCCTATTTGTGAAGAAAACAAACATTTAATTTACACAACACTGATGATGCCTTACTTTAGGAAGGTAGCCACTATGGTAGCCATCCACAAATATAGTTAAGCTTAAGGATTCACTGTGCTGTATGTTTAACATTGAAACATGATGTATAAATAATGTATGAATATTCATCCATCCACCCAGTTTAATATGCAACTTATTTGTATTCAATATATGCAGTAGGGATCTCTCTCTTTCAGCTATAGGCTCTGACACACCAACCTGACAGCCGACCGTCGGCAGAAAAGGCAGTCAGACTGATCAGTCGGCTCCCGTCTCTCAAAAAAGTGCCTTGGAACACACCGAAGCGACGCCGACTTGAGCGTACGTTCTGTGCGTGCATAACAGCAGGCAGCGCTAATCTGTATTGTTGCCCAAAAAATGAAAACCAGAAATGATGGAACATCTCAACAAGTCGAATCGGCCAAAATGGATGCCGACGGCTCCTCCGACTGACGACTGCACGGAACACACCGAACAGACTTGAGTCACCGACCTGGCCAATAATCGGGTTGGTGTGTCAGGGCCTTAAGGGTTCCTTGGCCTAAAAAATGTTGAAGACCCCTGCAGTAGAAAACTAAAACAATAGTAGTTGTTGTAGAGACTCGGGCTTTGTTAGAACTAGGGCTGGGTATAATTTAAAATTTGTGTTGATTTAATACCCTAGTTTCTGTACTAGTAACAAAAATGTTATCTTTTTGGATATCTGACTTTGAGGAACATAAGTATGTTGCTTTTGTCTACAAAACCCTTTACTTTTTAAAATGATGTTTCTTGGCATTATTACCATTATTTTGATAGTCAATAGTAAAGAGGTGATTGGAAATTAAGGGAGAGAGAAGAGGGATGACAGGCAACAAGGTTCCGGAGTTGGACTAAACCCTACATTCAGCTTTCAGGACTTGTCGGATTTTGATACTCGGTGCTACAGACATATAGCCTGGATGCCAGCCGAACTTAGCCCCGCCCACAAAATTCGAGGTTGGGAAGTTCACATCTGACTAGAATCTGAGTAGGACCACGTCAGGCTAACAGACATATTATGATCAGTACTAAAAAATATTGAGGTTTAATACCCAGGCTTACCAAACCCAAACAGCAGTCACAGTAGCTTTTCCCAATCATATTTCATAAAAGCTGAACACACTGCATACACAGTGACCCAATGACAGCCCTTTGACCTTTGACTGTGTGTGTCAGCAAGGTGAATGGGAGGTCATATAGTTCAGAAGACCTGCCAGTGAAAAAAGTCGCTATCAGAGCACAACACTGAGGAAACATTAAGTAAAATACAAGAGATATTATAATTTTTGTGATGGAACATTAATTACTCATAATTACTTAGTAATAATACTACCAATAATAATAATCCTTATATTTCATTTCTCCAAGTTTTGAGATATCAATCTTCGGAATTTCGCTGCAGATGTTTTTCATTGGAATTCCATAGCTCAAGTCTTTTTTTAAGGTTTTTTTGGTTTGCTGCTCAAAGGCCCCGAAGTAAGGTCTGTGGTTAACACCATAGAATTTATAAAATATGGATGTAGTCTCTGTGGTGTCACCCATAGGTTTCTTAAGAGCCAAAATGAAGCTCAAAGTGGGCAGCTAAAAATTCCCCTGCAAATGACCTACCATATTTCATCGAACACCGAGGTGGTGCTGTGTGGGTGCCGCCGTGGCGGGGATAGGGTACGCGCCTCTGATAACCTTTACTGGGCATTGCCCAAAAAGATACGGAACCCCGACCCAAGTGCGATGCGGTGATCTCGCCCTGGCCGTCCTCCGTGCACCTCCAGGTAGCCAACTCTCGGGGGAACAGATATGTCAGTAAATTTAAGTAAAAGCAGGCTTTGCTTATCCCGTGCAAATGCGCCACACGAAACTTAGATGTAAGGGGAGTAATTTATAAATCACACAAGGGCTCCAGATGATACTAATCCCATGCAAATGCTATTGCATCCGAAACACCCAAAATCAGTATGAAGCCATTGGAAGCTACTGGTGCATGTGACTGGTGTAGTTCATTTACAGCCTTACGTTAGCTTTTTACTTCTGGCAATTGCATTTATGTTTAAAAAAATCATAAAAATTGTGTTTATTTGTGAAGATTATCTTGCTGAAAAAAACTTGTAGTAACAGTAAGGTTTGTTTGCCAGAGAGCTTATTTTCTGGGCGATGCTAACTTCGATGCTAACATCCGGGTTGGCCTACAGAAATACATCATCCTCACAACACTATTTAGTACACTCATCTCTAACATGCATCTGTCTGCTATTCCCAGCCAGCTTAGCAACAGCCTGCCAGGTAGGAGGTCCGAGTTTATGTGATTGGGTTGAAAGTCACAATCATAAGAGTGTGCCTCCCTTTGTTTCCTCCCTCAAATTGTCAAAAGTCAGATGTAACTGGACTGTATTTATATAGCGCTTTTCTAGTCTTTACGAGTGCTTTTACATCGTACAGGCACCATTTACCATTCACACACACACACATGCATGCGCTGCTGGCCGAGGCCGCCTTTTGTTCAAACTTAACATCTGCTCATCAGATAAACATTCACACACCAAGGGCACAGCAGGAAACAGACAGAAATGACTGGGATTTGCGTTTACAATAATCTAAATAATATATATATATATATGCTCGCCACTGTAGGCAGTCTGACTAATCAAAAACAGAAATATAGCGCCAACTAGGGGTGTAAGAAAAAAATCGATACACTTGAGTATTGTGATGTTTTATTTTGCAGTACTGTATAGATTTTCAAAAACGCATTATTGAATTTTTTTAGTTTACGTGCAAAAATATTCCTGTAAGACAGTGGCTCACGTTTATGTTGTGTTTAAACCCCCTACCGCTAGATGGCTATGCTGAGATGCAACACTAGTGTCCTCGCCTAACAGTGCCTAGCAGTGCCTGACTTTTTGCTAGAAGCTAACAATATAGCTATGGCTGAACTTTGGCCTACTTTAGCATATAATCATTTGCTCACTAAGAACCTGTGAACCACAATTCCAAACTGGTTTTATTTTCTGTGTACTGAATTGTTTATCTAAAGAAAACTTCTTTGACTTTTATGCACATCATGTCTTTTTTTAAATATTAGTTTTTCTAAAATTATACTTTTAAAAAATCCCAATATATCGCCTTACGCACAGTATCGAAATATATTGCAATATACTGAATCGTGACCCATGTATTGTGATAGGTATAATATCGCCAGATTCTTGCCAATACACAGCCCTAGAGCCAAATGTTAACCAAATAAAACAATACATATGGCAGAATGTTATTTATTATTCACCATAAGGCTACTTCAAATGACTGACGTTAAACGGTTCACGGTCTGAGGGCATACGTCACTACGGTAAGCGAGGCTAACAATAGCCATGTAAGCTGAGGCTAGCTCTAATATTAACTTTGAGTACATTGGAAGAATATTACTGACAGTTTCATACTACCTCCACCTGCCGTTAAACGGTGTGCCGGTAGACCACAAGCAGGCATGCCACTCCACTGACCAGCACATGCCGCTGTAGTAAGGGGACTGTGCCGCTAGGGGATCAGTTTATGCCGCTGTACCACAGTGCCAGTGTAGTGAGCGGCCTGTGCTGACAGGGGCTCGGCTTATGCCTTTGTGCCACAGTAGCATGACATCAGCCTCTTTTCAATCTCGGCGCTACTGTGACAGAGGAAGTTCTGCAAGTGTAAAATTGTGCTAGTCCCAGGAATTCAATCTGTGGGTTAACTTATACATATACAGTATATCTGTAAACTATAAACCTTTATTAGGGGTCCAAGCCCGAGTCTGGAAGAAACGGCGTGTAGCAATAGCTACGCCGTTCGCACAGCAGGGCTGTGGAACCCTATTGTTTTTCTAAGGATTTTTCTTCTTCTTACTTATTATTCTTCTCCGCCTAAAACTCTGACTGCAGCCTAAACCGTACATAGCGGGGAGTTGCCATTTTCAGGACTGGTCCCAAACCCCGCAAGGACCTCAGTCGCAAAAATTGACCCATTTCCACCACTAGGTGGCGCTATTTCAGACAAAAACGCGTTTGGCCCTATAACTTCCACACCGTACACCCGACATTCAAAAACAATACATCTACGCGTTCCCTGGATCCAACTGAATCACGTGATATAGGCCACGCCCATTTCCGCCTAGACTTTTATGCCTTAAAAATCGCAATTTATGAAAAACCTACTTTTTTGAACTACTCCTACACCGAGCGACCGATCTGCACGAAACTTGGACCGTGGCATCTCCAGACTGGCCTGACTAAAAGTTATGGAAATCAATTTTATACGATAAAAATTGCGCATATAACGCACAAGCAAATTTGCGTAGCTAACTAAGAAAACACCAACTTTGCCATATCTCAGCCAAAATGAAAGCTATCAACCCCAAACTTTAGATTATTCTTTGCCATGCCCCTCTGGAGGGACCCCATGCGTTTTAAGAAAATTGGTCGCTAGGGGGCGCTACAACTACAAAAAGTTTATATCTCATGAACGGCTCATCCGATTTATACGAAATTTGACGGGTACCATCTGGGGCCAATCCTGAGGCCATCCCTAGAATGGAGTACCGAGGGGTCAAAGTGGGCGTGGCCTATGGGACCCAATGTGACCCAACTCTAGATTCACCACTTACACTAATGTGAACAACTTTAAATTTACAGGGTAGATGGACAATGGGCCATGGATCACACCTACCAAAAATTACACATATGGACCACTAGGTGGCGCTGTAATGGTTTTTTGTCATTAACTCCCACAATACACATCTCACATTAGAAATTCTTACATCCACGTGTTCCTTGAATCAAGCTGAATTGCCTGATATAGGCCCTGACCATTTCCACGCAAACGTTTTTTCGCAGTATCGCGCAACGTGCAAAACCAACTTTTGCGAACTAGTCCTAGGCCGTTCGACCGATCTGCACGAAACCTGGTAGTTAGCATCTCCAGATAGACCTGACAAAAAGTTATGGAAATTGTTTTGCTACGTTGAAGTATGCCAATTTGACAACCAAACAAATTGTCCTAGTTAGCTACGACACACGTATCATATCATATCTCAGTTAAATTTCAAGTTATCACCAAATGACTTGAGATCCTTGTTCACCATGCCACTACGATACTGTGTACCAAATTTGGCGAAGATCGGCCTTTAGGGGGCGCTATGAGCAACGTTTATTTGTTTTCCCGCCAATTTTCTTAGTACATTTCAAAGGGAAATTTGCTATGGCAATATCTCTGCCACAGTAAAAGCAATCAACACAAAATTTGTGGTGCTCTTTCGGGATGGCGTTCTGAGGCGCTGTACCAAATTTGGCGAAGATCGGCCTTTAGGGGGCGCTATAAGCAACGTTTATTTGTTTCGCCCACTTACTCAATGCATTTAAATGGGAAATTTGCAATTGCAATATCTCTGCCACAGTAAAAGCAATCAACACAAAATTTGTGGTGCTCGCTCGGCATGGCGTCCCGAGGCGTTCTACCAAATTTGGCTAAGATCGGCCTTTAGGGGGCGCTATAAGCAACGTTTATTTGTTTTCCCGCCAATTTTCTCAATACATTTCAATGGGAAATTTGCTATTGCCATATCTCTGCCACAGTAAAAGCAATCAACACAAAATTTGTGGCGCTCGCTCGGCATGGCGTTCCGAGGCGCTGTACCAAATTTGGCGAATTTGGTCCATAACTTTTGGACCACCACCCTCTCAGTCACTCTCTCATTTCTCTCTGCTGTCCCCTGTGGTCAGGGGGGTTAAGAAGTTTGTTTATAGTAGAGAATTGTTAAAAGCAGTCTGTGCATGCAAGGAGACGAACTGTTAACCACTACATTTTCAAAAGCAGAGTACCGCAGACCTCGCGCATCAAACCTCTCGATATTCACCGACGTGTGCCCCCCCTACTCAATGCTTCGAGTCCCGCATCGGCGCAGCTTTGCGCTTCTTCGGGTGCGACTGGCGCGGCTCCGGGGGCATCGCGGACGACGGGCATCGGAGGCGAATGGCGTCGGAGGCGGACGGCGTCGGAGGCTGGCGGCGATGGAGGCTGGCGGCGTCGAAGGCTGGCGGCTATGGAGACGGGCGGCGTCGGAGGCTTGGGCCCCGTTCGTAACTGCTTGCAGTTCTAGTTATAATATATGTTGTAGGTAAAAAGAGACAGAAAACCCAAAATATGACGCTGTCTTTGCTCCAACTTGCTCGTCCTTCTCATGCTGCCCAGAGAGCTCCAGCCCAGTTAGAGGCCTGCTGAGTTCACAGCCTGCTGCCCACCACACACACACAAACACACAGCCCTCTCTGCTGCCACTGCCGTTGCTATGGTAACCATTGGGCACGGTGCCGTGATCAACAAGGCCCGGAGCTGCTGGGGCGCCACTGCAGCGACCTGGCTGGCACACATGTGCACACGGTGGCACAGAGAGAGATAGAAGGAGACAAGGAGCGAGAGGAAGCAAATGCACACACACTCACCTAAAAAGACAATAGCAAGTTAAAGGGAAGGAGAGAGTTTAGTAATAAAGGGACAGAAAGAGAGAGAGAAAAAGAGGTGTACACACACACACACACACACTTGGGAAATGTGCACTGTAATGTCTAGACGGCCGGTGTATCAGCCTAGCAGCAACACTGTGTGTCAGTGTGTGCGTGTGTGTGTGTGACACAGCATGTAGTAGATATCAGCCTACTTACCTCCTCACCTCCTTCACTACAGTCAGACAGTCTCTCTATGGAAATAAATTAACGTTTTGGTGCTGCTTAACCCTGAGGTGAGGGGGCCTGTTTGTGTGTGTGTGTGTGTGTGTGTGTGTGTGTGTGTGTGTGTGTGTGTGTGTGTGTGTGTGCGTGCGTGCGTGAACGTGCAGGATACTCAGCCAGGTATCTTGGGGTCAGGAAGAACATGGAGACAGTGAGGATGGAAAGAGAAAGACTGGAATGAGGAAAGAGGGAGGAGGATGTAATGAGTGTGTCAGAGATAAAGGGAAATGCAGATAGAGGAAGAGACACTGACAGAAAGAGAGACAGAGAGAGAAAGGTGCCAGACATGCTATGGGGACTCAGGCAACAAGAGAACAAACAATTACAGCTCTGTCTCTTTTCCCCATTCTCTCTCCTCTCTCTATCCATCTATCCATCCCTTCTTGTCTCGCTCTTACAGCACAGGGAAATCAGACTAAATAGGATTAAAAAGCAGGTCTCAAATATGATGTTCTAGTTCTTATTTGTGCATAGGACAGGAGACATTCTGCCATGCTTTACTCACATAATTTTTAATTCAGAACTTGAAAAACCAGCAGCAGAACTGCACACAAACACATTTATCGGTAGAGCTTGAAAGGTTTATGACAACCTCGTAGGGAGAAATAGGACTAGAGCCCGACTGATTAATCGACTGGCTGATATTAGGCATTTTTCAAACTATCGTATTGGCATTTATAATGGCCGATAAATTCATATTTTAAAAATAAAAACGGACGAAACACTCTTCAACCATGTTATGTTGCCGTTGCATAGTTTGTCCACCAGAGAGCACTCTACAACGTTCCTGTTGTTAACACTCGTGTTTAGAACGCCACAAACCCTACAACCAGCTGATCCAGCCAGAGTCGGGCAGAGTGAACGAGTTATCCACGACTGAGCTCATCGGTGAAGTGTGTTCATGGTAAGTTGGCAACTGTCACGACACAAGACATACATTGCTTGGATAACAATTAAAAGAACATCCCCATCAGTTCTCTCAACTCAAATAAGCATGACAAAATTTGTGACTACCATGTCCAGTTTTGCTGCTGATACATGTAAGCCGAGAGTGAAACGGAATTAGCTAGTAATTATGTTATGTTGTTACAGTATAGTTGACTGACTGTCGGTTTAAGAGACTCTAGAGAGCTATACAAATGCAAATCAGGGTAGCAGCAGGGGTAGTTTTACCCCAGGTGACATTTTTCTAAAAGGTATTAACTTAATTTTAAGCAAATCTCTTAAAATAGATCAGACTCATTTATAGCCTAATTGTAGACTCTTCAATTTGAGCTTGAATTGATTTATTTAATGAAAGTATGCTAGATTAATTACTGTGTATGTCATTAGTAATGACTAATGTTATGTAAAAAAGATACATACAAAAAGATACACAAAATAATTTATTTCAACAATTAGTTTTAATCAGGCTTTGCCACAAAGGTAAAATGTGCATTCCATGCTCATAGCTCAACCACTGTGCATAGTGACATGACTACAGTGGCCTTTCTTTGGTCTTGCTCATCCAACATTGTCTGGTGGAATGGATACAGAGGCTCCACTGTACAGTTTTTTTAAGAACTGTCTTTCTGCTGACACCAAAACACTGTGCTTCACATAAAGCATATCAGCTGTGTCATTGCATGACAAGGTCCCAACCATTTGTCTTCTTAAAATCCTGGCAAATTCAGCACCATATTTACATGTCCATGGCATATGAAGCTGTTGGGTCAGCTGAAACGGCCTCATAATCTAGACTTCAATTGTCCTATTATTAAGCTTTCCCAGTATTCCATTATAACTCACTGTAATTCACCTCCACACCAGTGTGTGCGCTGTTCGCGCCCTGCTGGTTAATCTGCTCATCTTTGTTTCTCTATCACTCTGCTCCGCCTCCTACCCCCGCCCTCACTGCTACCATTTGAAAAATATCGGCGGGACTCGGGAGATGAGTATGAGAGTTGGAGCAGAAACTTCCGAAATATGGGAATATTTCAGGCCAACTGGTAAAATAGTTATCTGTACACTCTGTCAAACTTCACTTGGAAACACACAGGAGTTGTTCGAGACGTTTGGAGCGTTTTTTTTCTCTCCTCCATATCACCTCCGGGGCTCCAAAGATGCGCTCACAGAAAAGAAGAACGTAAGTATATGATTATTAATGAAACGGCGAGCTAGTCTGTACTGTTTATTAACTCTTGGGAAGTACAATGACTGTCTTTGGATGTTAAACAGGCTACTTAGACTTGGCAGTAATGTTTTAAATCCCACCAAGTTTAAACGCGAGCAGCACAGAGCTGTGTGCAAGGGTAAGATTTAAAGAATATGCTTTCATTAAATGAATTGCATTACTTCTTCTGTATAAGTACATAGATACGTTAATAGATACCGATCTTAACCATATTTTTTTTTTTAACAGACTAACCTCGCCTCATAAAGAGGCTGTGACCTATATTTGCTCGGAGCTATGTCTGCAAGTCCAGATTTGATGACGCTGATAATTACGCCATTGTGTGTAAGTAATTTTTACTTTTTCATCTTTCCTTGTTTAATTTTACTGTGACTTGTTTTTTTTATTCATACCACTCTCATATAATTGTTTTCCAGCTGCCTGTAAGACCTATTACGAGACAGCACGCAGGAGCTTCAGCTAGAAACAACCAGATGTGGCATCGCTGGCAGAAGCTGTGAAGAGTTCAGCTCGGAGTCGGTCGAGAAGAAAAGAGGGTAAGATTAGATCCGTTTGGTTAATAGGAATATTTTTCAGGTGCATTCATAGATGTGTTGTGTCCATAAGCAGTATATCACGCAGTACTGATTGATTGATTTTACAGCTGCTGGAAGCGAGACAGAGTGTGCTGGCCGCGCCTGAGGTGGACATTTGGAAGTGCGCCACCATAGACATCCAGGACAACGCACCACAGACGTCTGCAAAATGGACCGAATGCTGCCGGTTACCTACAGCTCCGAGGCGGCCGTGAGGGGTTGACGGTGCTGCTTCTCGTGAGCGTGGGATAATTGTTGTGTGTGCTGTGTGTCTCCGATGCTTTGTACATAGTTTTTTCTGATTGCGTTTGTGTTTTGTGTCAATAAAGCTCTATCTTTGAATAAACAGCACGTTCCTGGCAAATCATTTTAATGATTAGGATTATATATATATATATGTATATATATATATATTTTTTTTTTACTATTATTATTATTATAATAATGGCCCAGGTTGACCAATAGCCTAACCCATGACAGACCTGTCAACCAATCACAAGAGATTTTTCTTCCAGCCAGGCCAGACAGTTTCTGGCCAGGCGCCTATTCATATTCTATTTAGATCCATTAACACCTCCGTGGGGGCTATCCACATCGTCAAGGTTCGTTTACGGCAATATGTGGCACAGACGAACGTGACGTTCGCAGCCTGTAAATTGTCGATAACTGCCGAAAATTAGCGAGATTTCCGGGCGTTTTCAGGCGTTTACGGGGACGGAAATCTCTCTTTTCATGCAGTGTAGGTGTCCCACAGCATTCTATCATACAGGCAGTACAGACGAGGTGGAACTACAAATCTTGGTGAGGATGATCGAACAAAAAAGAGCCATCACTGCATATGCTAGCGACCATGGACATTTCTCATGTCTGTCAGCAGAGGAATGGTCCATTGTGTCAAACCTGGCAGAGACCCTTGGACCACTGGAGGAGGTAACACTGGAATTCAGTAGAGCATCCTGCATTTTAACATGCACAGCAGTGTTACGCCGTTTACTTGAGTCAGAGGGACCTACCACAAGGGGTATTCAAACCATGAGAAGAGATGCTTGATAGCTTGCAAAAAAGGTTTGCAAAAGTTAAGGACTCTAAAGAGGTGGTGCTTGCCTGTGTCCTTGATCCACGATACAAAGAGCATCTTTTGGTACCAGAAATTCTGACAAAAGTGAAAACCTGGCTGAAAGAGGCTATGGAGACCAGTCCACCAGATTCTGCCACTGAAACTCCATCTGAGGAGAGCGATCCCAAAAGGCCGAGAACAGAGGACCAAGTACCCAGTCTCTTAGACTCGCTTTATGACCCTGTGCTCCTAGAAGCTGGAACGGTACTTCAGAGAGCCTGTCATTGACAGAAAGAGTGGAAATCCATATGATTAGTGGAAACACAACAACAACTGTTTCACCAGACTGTCAGCTTTGGCAAGGCAGTACCTCTCCTGTCCACCCTCCTCTGTGGCGAGTTAAAGAGTGTATAGGGAATATTTATGAGGATAGGCAAAGCTCTCTGAAAGGAGAGAATGCAGAGAAACTTTGCTTCTTGTACTACAACCTGCCTCTGCTGGACTGGAGCTATTGAGGACTGACCTCATATATTGTATACAGTTTATATTTTGCTGTTGTTATAAGAGATGCACCGATTACAACTTTCTAGGCCGATTCCGAGTTCCGATTTTCTTTGAGTTAGGCCAGCCAATACCGATTTTAGCCAATTCCGATTTCATTTTTTCTAACCACTTAACAGCACACACAAATATTTATTTTCTATCTTTTCTTTAATAGAACATTTTGCACAGAACATAGAAACATTTTTGAACAGATAATAGATCACTATGAAATAGAACTATATAAATTACTCCTGGAAATTCACACACATCTAAAGTGCAATGTTAGAACCATTTCCTTCTTTTCCCATCCAATATCCAACTAAAAAAATGTGATTGTGGTTTTTGGTGTCCCTCCACGCCCTACTTTTTCCTTGCAGGTGTTGCATATTGCAAACGTGTTATCTTCTGCACACACACTGAAGAATTTCCAAACAGCTGACATGTTGCAGGTTAATTCACGAGGTTTCCTACATGTGTTCGAGAATAGCACGGACACGCTCTTCACACCGCGAGCGAGTACGCGCAACACACGGCGGAAAAGTTGAGAGAAAGGAAAAAGAGACTGTGCTGTCGCGTCAGTGTGTGTCCTTGAGAACTGTAACTTGTATAACTTATGTTGTCAGTTAATTGTAGCGTTGACCGGCATTAAATCGGCATATGTCAGACTGACCTGCTGGTCGCCGGTCATGGCTGAGCACGTGAAAACTGGCCAATTACGGTCTATCGGTGCATCTCTAGTTGTTATTTATCAGAACTTATAGAACTTAACAGATTAGTTTTTTTCCCAGTCTTGTTCAAAGTTATATTTATGAAGCTTACCAAGTTTATTAATACTGGTAACTTTTATTGTGTTTTTGTTCAAAGGACATTAAGTTAAGATATGAATCTTAAGTTTGTATTTTTTACATTTACATATATTTATCAGAACTTTAATATATTTAGATTTTCCTCTGTTCTGTTGTGACAGTAAAACAAAAGTTTATTTTTAAACTGCATTATCATATTATTTTAGTGAGGACTCATAAATAACTACAAATAACTAATGATTTGTTTTTTAAATATATATATATATAAAAATCCATTATATTATTATTATAAAATTAGTAGAGCTGGACCCAAATATTCAACTATTCGTTCGTGTTCACATGCCATCCTTTCCAGCATTTTCCTGATTCTCCTGCCTTGCTGTGTTCCTAATAAACCAGACCTGTCTTCTGTACCTGACTATGATTCCTGCCTCAGTCCGTTCTGTTTCTTGTGAGTGTCCCACCTCTATTAGACCTGGATTCTGTGGACTCTGTGTGAAGGTGAGCATGCCTTCCAAGCCGTGTACCTCTCTGTTGCAATCAAAGACTCTGATTCCCAGTATTCAAGTCAAGAGAGCCATAACAACTCCAAAAAATAAAAGGTCTTTCCAGAGAAATGAAAAGGCCTCCACACATGAAAATTAACCACTTTAAGTCGTAGGGGTATCCCCTAAAATAGAATCATCAATTGAGAAACCCCAGAGTCAAACCTCATTTCGTCAGTTCAATAATTGCACCTTTTGTTGCTGCATCATTGTACACAGTGCAACACAGGGCAACATTGTCAGGATATAAACTTTTACAAACTTGGTCTGGATCAAAATCACCTAACTATAAAACTAATTGTCATAGAAAATCAACTTGGAAAATTCTGATTCATATACAGCCCCAACTTTCATCAAACCATCATATCAGACAATGAATATATTGATACTAGCCCTCGTATTATGTTGAAAAAAATTACATTGATGATGTTACAGGTCAAAATGACCCGTACAGTGTAAATACACTCAAAAACAATTTTTACCAATTATTTAGTGAAAATATTTCCGGTATACACTTGCATATTATATGCATAGCTAGATTTGGCATCATAGGATGCCCATATTTTGATGCCATACTTGGCAGGCTTGTTGGGCATGTACTGTCAGAAGGGACAGCGCCCCCTGAATGGAACAAGGCGTTCATCTACAGTGACATGGAGATCAGGATTGTACAAGACAGGTAAAATTTTGAACCATTTATCCCATACATCTCTGATTGCAGCTAGTTTGTCTCTTTCACGTCGACCAGTTCTGGTGTTGCGGAACACCCAAACTATCATGAATTGACTTCAAAGACATTGTTGATCGAAAGATTGGCCTTCCACTCTCTTCATTCCACAGACTGGCAATTGCTTCTCCCTTTGACTTGTACACTCCAGCTAATACCAGGATTTCAATGTATGCATGCAAGTCAATCTGATCCAGTGGCTTCCATTTCTCTTGAAGTACACACCTCCCCTGCAAGTTGGTCATGTCCAGTATGATCCTCTCTATTGGTTGGGATGAAATATGGGATGAAATATGAAGAGATGAAATGGTGATTGAATATCATCAACTAGTGTGGCAGAAAATCTTGTGGGGCTTGGAGTCATTTTGATGACAGTCTGCCTTGACTTCAGAGTGGTGATGTTGTTACCATCTTTAGCTGTCCAGGTCCCCACTGTTGAGCATGATTACTGCCCATTGTTTTCAGCTGAACCAGACTGGTCCTCTGAATCCTCTTCATCATAGGAAAATTCACAATCCAGATCGTCACTAGCATTGTCCTCGGTCTCTGAAAGATCCTCTGACTCTTCAACCTCTTCCTCTACATCACTATTACCATCAAAAATAAGTGCTAAAGCTTGTTCCGTTGCAAATCTTTTGGAGCTCATTTTGTAGTGTATGTGTCAAAGAGATGACATTACAACAGTGAAGAGGACAAGCTTGAGAATCCTCCTTCACACACACACACACACACACACACACACACACACACACACACACACACACACACACGCGGTTCTAAATGGGTGTTGAAAGTGTCTGGGTCAAAATGACCCACAACATCATCTTTGTATACAAACTCTGAACAGACATTCCACTACACATCAGTGTGTCCAGATTTAATGAACAAGTCCATGACCCTAAATGAGGAAATGTCATACAATTTCATGGAGAAAAAGATAGGTTAACCAGTGTTTTGGTCAACACAAAAACGCAAATGGGTCAAATTGACCCTTAACATAATACAAGGGCTAGGTGAAGGGAAACATTGTGATAGTCTAGCCTCAGATTGTTTCACTCATTTACTATCATTAGTGGGAATGCTGATTCAGCAGCATTCCAACTATTGTTATTCTGTTCTTTATTGTGGGAATGCTGTTCTAAAGTTGCTCTCTTTCTCATTTTTCCTCTCTTTTTCCTCTCCTCTCTTTCCTCTCTCCTTCTCTCTTTATTCTCTTTCTCTCCTCTCCTCTCTCCTGCTCTTCTTTCTTCTCTCTTTCTCCCCTTTCCTCTCTTTCTTCTTGTTCAGCCCCATTCTTTTCACCTAATATATTTCGCATCTTATCTCAGCTAGATTGATGCTTTTTCGTTCTATGCAGTGTATATGTCTGATAATATTACAAAGTGTTTCTTCTTTCAGCCTTTTCAGGCAATTCATTTCAACTTTAATCTATGACAGTATTACAGTTCAGCTTCCAGCTTTTCTAACAATGTATTTTAGCTCTTCACTTATTTAGGTAATGCAATGGTCAATTTGTGTAAGAGGGGGCGGGTCCGTGAGTGATTAGCTGCATTCACATTGCCTGCGTTTGTCGTTAGATGGTGCAGCGAAAACACAGGTCTTTCCATTCATTTTGAATGGGGAAGTACGTTTAGGCTGCAGTGGGAGTGAGAAACGAAGTTGAAAAGTTGAGACTGAGTCAACTTTTTGACAAATGCAACCAGTCATCATGCTGTGGTGGCCAAGAATGTAACCAGCAATCAGACTTGTCACAGCGAAAACACACAGGATGCGGCCGCGAAGCGGAGCTGTTCCACATTATCCAATCTGTCAGTTCATACCAGCAGGAGCGGAGCGGGCGCGTTGGCCCGCGTGCTACAGCGATCATTATGGCATCTCCTCTATTTGTTCCACGAGTGTGTCAAGCCAGGTAGGTAATCAGTATCACATACAGAAAGGCCACAGTGCAGCCGGATACTTTACAAATTAAAACAAATTTCAAAATAAAACACCTATGTTTATGGTGATTTTGGCACACAGAGAGAGAGAACGAACGACGGACGGACGGACAGACAGAGTGACACACACACACACACACACACACACACACACACACAACCATTCACTTACAGGGCGAGAGAGCCGTTCTTTAGAGTGGAAAAGGAGATGGATCGCTTTGTAACCGGCGCCAAGAAATACGCGGCTGGTATGAACAGCCAGACGCGATCAGGCACAAATCTATGCTTCACAGCGCGTCGCAGGTGGTGTGTTCCCGGCATTAGTCGGTTTTGAGGCGGTGAAAGAGTCCCGTACAGGAAACATTAATGGCAATAATACATTACATTGACAAAAATAATTATTTGTTTACATTTCTGAATGTGAATTTGTTAAGCACCATTCAATTAAAATGTGACTGTGAACTAAAATATGACAGCAGATTGTAGTTTCTGTATTTATTACCAAAGCATTTATCAATAATACAAGTTAAAATGGGGGAAATGTGAAAAACTGCATTACAGTTTAAAGAACTATAACTTTCATGAAGGTAGAATTTATTATAGAACTGTTGCATTAGATTGTTTTAGTTTTAGCTGGGTGTACCTAATTAACTGGCAAGTGGAGTGTACGTAAATGATCCAGATGGACAGAAGAGTCTTAAAGCATTATCCTAAAAAGTAAGTGCTGATAGCTCTGTGACTCTAATGTAAACATAATACATGAAAGACCCAAACTGGGGTTAGGTCATAGTCATTGTTGTACCTTGCTGCATTCACTGTATAACATCAGCCTAGTTTCATTCTCTTGTCTATCACATGAACTAAACCTTCTCACTCTGCCTCTACATGCATTTGTGTTACAGCTAAAAGTTTTTACCATATTTTCTGTAATAATAGATTAAGTTTGATTATTGCTGAAGTAGGCCATATTAATGAGACTCTATGCTGAGCAGACAAAAAAAAACACTTTAGCTCCTGAAAAGGACTAATGTAGCCATATCAACTCCATCTACATGAATATAACATGAACAAAGATACCAACACAGCTGTGGCTCTGTGGTAACATAACATCAAAATTACAATATAGTCTAATATTATCAATATTCCAATGATGTAATATTCATGAATAGCAGTAGGCTACATCAGAGAAGGGAGCAGTGTTAAAGTATTCATCAAGTTGGTGAGATGGCGGACGAGTGGCTGGCTCAACAGGTCACTTCACTAAACGCACACTCCCCTGCAGTCTCTTAGGTGAATGTACATTATCAGAGCCAGACAGACAGGATAGCGTCTAGACACCTCTACCCCCCCAACCCTACTGCAATACAGCCAGGCCGACTACACTCTCTCTGAATGATTGCACCAGACTGGATGGTCGGTATGTCAGGATTAAAGTGAGTGTGTGCGTGTGTCTAGGTGCTAGTTGCTGATAATTTCCACTATTTTTTTAAAGGAAATTGGGCAGTCTGTTGCACTATTTCTAAGCATGCTGGTAGCAAATGACTGAAAGACAGAAAGTGAAGGCAATCAGTCTAAAAATACAACAATAGCATGGACCCAAAGCCCAAGCAAAAAGAGCAACGCAATAAGCAGTGAAGGCCACTGCAGGGAGTGTGGGGGGTTGGGGGCCCAGACAATGTTGTCCGACAGACCATAATAACCTAGAGCAGATTAGGAGGATTCAAGGGGTTTGTAGTAATGTGCTTTAACCTGGAAGCAAAGCTTTGACAGTGAATGGCAACGACGGGCTTCATTAGCCTCATCGCTAACATACTCACCATCATCAACCTATCCTGTCAAATAAAGACCAAAAGGCAAGCACATGGTTATAGCAGATATTGATAGGGCTGGGTATTGTTCAAAATCTTTCGATCCGGTGCCAATTTTGATACCTCAGTTTCGATGCCAGTTCCTAACAATACTTTTTTCGATACCATGTTTTAAAATCCATTTCAAAACAACAAAAATCCATTTAACACAAAGTGCCTTGCAAGCTCAGCTTGTCAGTCAGTCATCAGGGCAGAGAAACCACTGTTCTGCCTGCTTGTCTAAGAGGAAGTGTAACGTCAACAGCACCGCGACCACTCTCGGCTCGCCATTAATATCATATTAACAGTTGAAAAACTGTAACCACACTTGAAACCACTTTATCGGCATCGCCGTGACTCACTGTGACTTCAACAAAACTTCAGACAGTTTACTCCATCCGCACCTCTCTGTGTGTGTGTGTGTGTGTGTGTTGGTCGGAGCTCCGCTCTGTGTCAATATGCAGAGAGGACAGATAAGCTTGCGCTTACGCGCTCAGACGCTTTTGGAACCAAAATTTGGCACCGAAAGATAAATATTTTTTTTCCAGTGCCATATAAGTATCGACGTTCGGTACCCAGCCCTAGATACTGATATTGTGTTTTACTCATGTACAGATCACATTTGCAAACCCATAATAGGCTAAATCGTAATGTTTGATTATTACTGGCGATGTTCTAGATTTTTGTTTTTGTCAACTTACCATTAAAAAAAATAAATTCAATTATAACAATGAATTGATGTATCTTAGTTAGGGATTTCAACATCAACATGTCTTTTAAAAGATCAAAATACTTACACATTACAAAATAAACTAATAAAATAATACCCTATATAGTAAAACCTATGCTAATTTAAAGGATATATACCTCTCTCCCTCTCTCTTTCTCTCCATTGTGTTGAGAACTGAGCCTCCTAGCAAGCTAGATAGCAATCTAGCCAGCCAGCCAGCCAGCCAGCAGGCCAGACACAAAATTAGTAAGTGAGGGAAGGAGTGAGGTAGAGGGACCTTAGGGTCTATGCTGCCGCAGGCTGATTCAGCTGAGAGTTGTATTGTATGTATCATAGCAACGGTTTGTATACAGTTTCCCTTTTTGAATTACGAATAGATTACCGCTGCCTGCTGGCATGTACAGTTATTTCCTCTCACACAGGCGTATGTGCTAGTTGGCCATCGACTGTAGTCTTTGCACTGTGCTCAAGTGCAACCTTTTGGCCAAAATACAGGCGACTTAAGGCACGTCACAACCTGCCTTCAACACCACTAGTTCTTTGCCATCTGCCTACTGTGTCAGCACCTTAAACTGAAATAAATAGTGAATTAGACTATTTCAATCAGCAGGAGAGGAATAACAGAAAACCTGGATAGTTTTTACCAACTGTCTTGGCAAGAAGGATAAATTACATGCGTCACGGCCAGGCACAGGGGAGAAAGCTACTTAAATCTACGTCTACCTCCCTGAGTTGAGTGTGGGTTTATTATAATAAACATAACAATTTTGTGATAGTGGAAAACTTTACTTTTTGGTGGAATGCATGGAACATAAATATTGGTGTCAGCGTTGGTGTACAACATGCGGAATGCGAAAGAAACGCCAACAAATGTTCCGTATTTGTTTCATTTTCGTTTTGTCCTTGGTGTGAAAAGGCCTTAAGATGGTTGCCATATGGTTCTATATATTGGCAAGTCAGAATGACATGTCATGTCTAGTTTTATATCTATGATGGCCAAAAGAATGTGGACCCCACAACATCTCATTCCTTAACTATGGACATTTTTCTCCCTTTTTATTTTCTTTTATATTTTACAGAGTAAACCAATAATCATGATCCTAATGAGATTAATCGATAATGAAAAAAAAGTTTGATGCAGCGTTACTTTTAGGGCATTTTCACACATGAAAGTCCGAACCAAGGTCCGGACCAAGGTTCTTATTTTTGTTACATTGTATACCTTTGATCCGGTAAGTTTTGGTTTCACACTGCAGTTATGCAAGTGCACTAAAGATCTATACGTGACAAAACTACGTCCTGCTGTCATCACATACGTGAGCTGCGTCTCCAGATACTTATAATTGATTGGTTTGTTGACGGGCTTCCCCGTCCTCTTGTATCCTCCCTGTGTCGGAGTTTTTTCAACTGACTGCTGCTCTCCTCTACATTGTTTTGTTGTGATGTTGAGAAGCAAGACACGGGAACTTTCTTTCTGGAGCATTTATTCAGAGACAAATGGAAACCTACACTTTACATTTACTACCACTTAACATATAAACTGTTGATGTATTCTCTGCTCTTATAGCCGACAGCTGTCTGCTCTGAGCGCATTCACCGTCACTCTCTCTCTCTCACTAAGCACCGAGTTATTCCTTAAAGGAGCTTCCCTTGTCTTGTAACACAGGGAGAGCCTGCCAGAGTTTCTTGTATTTGGTCCGAAAGTCCAAAACATCCAAAAAATGCTTTCACACTATAAACGAACCAGACCATGGTTCAGTTTGGTCCGGACCGAGACCACCTCTTTTTATCGGACCAAAATTTGGTCTTTTGATCCGGACCGTGGTCCGGGGGAGATTTCACACCTGTAATTTTGGTTCGGATCAAACTAAAAAGTCAGAAAGTCCAGACCAAATAAGGTATGTGTGAAAACGCCCTTAAGCATACTTCTGTCTAATATATCATTGCATGCAATATCATTAAGATTTCCCTAAGGAGCCAAGTCCAAACTCTAACCTTTGACATTTTAAAGACTGAACGATTACCTAAAAAGATATACATAGAAAAGATGAACAACCAATCACCGTGACTTTGGTGCGACTCACAATTTTGACCAATCACCGCAACTTTGACCAATAACTGTTGTTTCCCGCAATTTCAACTAATCCCAGCAGTCCCACGTGCCAGACTTTATGTCAGTATAACGTGAATCTGAGAGCCACTGACCAAGCGGGATTGAGAGAGAGCTTGTTTTCTCGAACATCTCACATTTACCAACAAAATGTACAGCGAAAGGCAAAACATTTCAGACCGTCCTGCCAACCTGTATAAATTTTTTACATTCATCAATGTACGCTGTAAAATTTTTTCACTCTGAAGTCGCTAAAAGCTGCTGCTGTTTCAATCCTGTCGGCTATCTGCAGCAGGCGGAGGCAGGGATGCTGCTCAGTTCCCCCCGCTACTGACGCGCACACACACAAACACACGGTGGATGCAGGAAAAAACGGATATGAGACGACACAATGACCTAAATTGAGGACAGCTACGCTTGTTATTGTAAGTGCAATGATAAGTTAAGTACTTCATCGAACCGTATGAATGTGTGTCCCAGGCCAGGATAGGAAATTAACTAACAATGTAAAGATCAACAAGCCACTGACACATATGTTCAAATTTGATTCATTCAATAAATTTTCTGCCCTAAAACAAGTTTTATTTTTTATTTTTAAAGAACTATAAAAAAAAAAATCGCAACTTTTTTTGCAACTTTCACTGTCTCCCCCAACTTCATTGCAACAAACATACAAAAGACATTGCAACTTTTATCGCAACTTTTTACAAAAGCTCCCGCCAAATCAGACATTTTGGGATGCAACAATCTCAAAAAAAGGCAGTGAAATCCTGGAGGGACTGGATGAATGAAAGATGAATTGATAATGGACATATTTGCAAGAGATAAACTAAAAAACAAATATGTGGACTAAAACATCTAAAACACATAATGAGGAAACAGAAAGCTCTGTGTCTTCACAAGACAAATGGCCTCCTCCTCTGGTGTGTAATTGCACACCGTCTGTTTATAATAACTCAGTTTAATCTGCTCAGCTTTTTTTTTTATCTTTCACAGCCAATCACAACTGGCTTTCATTTTGGAAAAAGATGGCTTCTCAACAGCAACATATGCTTGCGTGGCATTTTATTCTGCTATGACTCACTGTAATATTCGCTGTCTCTCCACCAAGTTGGACTGTCTCTCTCTCTATTTTAGTCTGCGTTTCTCCTCTCTCTCATTATGTCTGTCTCTTGTACTCTTTTTGTCACACTCCTCTGACTCTCCTTCAGTCTGTTTATCTGTCTGATTTTTAATCCATCTATCCTTTTTCTTTTTCATAATTTATTGCTCTCCTTTCTTTTGTCTCTTTCAGCCTCCTCTATCCCACCTCTTCTCTTTTACTTGACTATATATTATTTCTGCCATCTTTTCTGCCTACCTCTCTCTTAACCCATCCACTCTCTGTCTCCTACCATCCCTCCCACTTTTTCCTCCTCTCCCACTCCCTCAGATTCTCAGATGAAAGGGTGTGTTGCTAGCACTTTACATTACAGCTCAGTAATACCATGATAGGTGGGGTAATAGGATAATAGCCATACTATTGAAGTAATACCATGTTATTACCATGGTAATAACCAGGTAGCCTAATAGCTTGGTATTAACAATGGGTAAATATGGGTAATATTAGACTGAATGTATGTAGCAGGGTAATAAGGGGTCAAAAACAAAGGCTAATACCAGGGAAACATGTAAAGATGGCAGTTAGGCAAAATTTAGTCTATATCCACGACGTTCCACTTCCAGGATTGCTCTGGTGCCGCCAGATATTCCGTTGGATGTCACTCTTTTCAACCGGATGTCCGTTACCTTCTGTTTTCTTTGTGTTGGCATTGTAAAATCCGGTGGATTTATGGGGACTATCTGCTCCTCAGATCTCTGAAGGGCAAATCCAGACAGCTAGCTAGACTATCTGTCCAATCTGAGTTTTCTGTTGGATGACTAAAACAACCTTTGAACGTACACACGTTCCACCAAAACAAGTTCCTTTCTGAGGCTATTTTGCAGCGGCACCGTCCGGCACTTAGCACCGCCAAAGATGATTGTGATTGGTTCAAAGAAATGCCAATAAACCAGAGCACGTTTTTCTCCCATCCCGGAATGCTGTGTGTACTAGCTATGCGAGACTAGACACAATTATTTAGTAGTAGGGTTGGGTACCGACCGAATTACGTCGGTACTACCGAGGACCGATTCACGCTAAATCAAACGGTACCAAATCTCGGTACCTGAGAGCGCGTAAGGGCAAGCTTATCTGTCCTCACTACATATTGACAGAGAGCGGAGCTCCGACACCCACGCGCGCAGAGGTGCGGACGGAGTAAACTCGAGCAAACTACATCGGCTTTGCAGTTTTGTTGAAGTCACAGTGAGTCACGGAAATGCCGGTAAAGCGTTTCTAAGTGTGGTTACAGTTTTTCAAAACTTCACGCAGACAGCGTTTGCTGCGATGTGATATTAATGGCGAGACAAGCAGGCACAACAGTGGTTTCTATGCCCTGGTGACTGAGTGACAGGCTGAGGTTGTAAGGCAAGGCAACTTTATTTCTATAGCACCTTTCAGCAACAAGGCAATTCAAAGTGCTTTACATAAAACATTTAAGAGCAGTTGATGAAAATAAAACAGGCTAAAAAAGAATAATATACAAATACAAGAATAGAAGTTACAGTGAGTAAGAAATGAATAATTTTTCAATTTAATAGGTTGTAGGGATGGGTTTGGGAGGAGTTTTATTTTTGTTTTATTTCTGTAGAGTGTAAAATATTCTAAATAAATAATGTTTTAAGTAAATAGGATAAATAGGTTTGGAATTATTTTTACAACTGAAATAAAAAAAAATTAATTACAGGGAAAAAGTACCGAAAAAAGGTACCGTTGGGTACCAGAACCAATAAAAATGTGAACGGTACCCATCCCTATTTAGTAGTAATATAGTAATACTTTGGTAACAATACGGTAACTAGTGTTTCTTTTGTCAACGAAAATTATGACGAAATATCGTCGTTAACGAACCTTTATCACGTGATGAAAACGAGACGCAACGTAAATGCTGGTCATGTGACAATGACTATAATTAAATGTATAATGCAATATTGTTGACGAATAAAAACGAGACTAAATGTGGTTTACAAAATAAAAACTATGCTAAAATGTCTCTTCATTTTCGTTGACCAAAACGAGACAAGACAAAATGTTATAACATTATTTTGTCTCATTATTTTGCAGTATTTCTGTTTCCTGTGTCTCGCTTCAGGGGCTGCATCAGGTCGCACTACGCAGATGCAGGCAACGTTACTTCCTCAAGCCCCACTCGCGGAATTATTTAGAAGATGCAGCTAAAGGTGAGTTAGCTAGAATAAACGACAACAAACAAAGAAGAGAAAAAGAAGAAACAACATTTGGAAAGAAAGAAAAAATCAAGACATTAACGTAACGTTACATTCTATTTTAGAAAGTTCATGCCAACTCATGAAGCTGAATTGAAAATTTGCTTCAAAGTTTTCGGAGTTGAGAAGCTCCATGAAGTGAGGCGACAGCCAGTAGGTGCCTGCCCCGGCCGCTAGCTCGTCGCTCGGACAGTTATGCTCAGAGACCCCGCTGTAAGCTGGAGGGCTCTCAGACCGGTCTCGTAAATAAGAGGCTTTTATTTTGCCGTTGACGGTTCATTTGTTTAAATATCACAACACATGTCCATTAAGATTAATGGGAACCTGTGGTTAACTGTCTTTTCAGAGTTAAACTCTACAGGCTTGACAACCTTGCTGACCAGGCCATCACACACACACACACACACACACACACACACACACACACACACACACACACACACAAACACACACACAGTTCCCGCAATTTCATCGCATAAAATTGGATTTTTGCCCGCAACAATCACAAAAAAACTCTGCATTTTTCTGGAAGGACTGAGGTTTCATGCAGACCAGTCCTAGGAGGCCTAGGAGGAGATAGAAAAAGTTGGTTTTGTGCATTGCGCGATATTGCGAAAAAACTTCTTAGCAGAAATGGGTGTGGCTATACCATCAGATTCAGCTCGATTCAAGGAACACGTGGATGTAAGGTTTTCTAATGTACGATGTGAAATGTGGGAGTTACAAGCAAAAAAAAAGTTTTACATCATCATAGCGCCACCTAGTGGTCCAGTGGTCCATATGTGTACTTTTTGGTATGTGAGGTCCATGAACAGGTACAGGTAGGATGAAGATACATCTACACTGTACATTTTATTTCTTTTTAGCAGTGGGGGCAGGTCTTTCCAAACAGCAAACCCTATTCAATATTGTTGTATAGAATTGTAATAAAACAATACCATTTCTCATCCTATTTTATGGTACAACTGGTATTCCTAACAAATTGGGCCTAGACCTAATACCATACCATTGTGCAAATTTACTTAATTTATACCTAGTCGTAGGTCAGGGGTCATGAGGGCCAGAATACAACCAGCATCATCATAAAGAATAGCTTTGCTACCGCCGATTCTTCCAGACTCGGGCTTGGACCCCTAATTAAAACAGGCTGCCAAAAACAACACTAGGTAACCAACAATAAAATGGTTATATCAGTGCAATAGCTTGATAATATTGAGGTAAAAGGTAATAGGTTGATGTTTGGGCAGTTGTCAATGAAGAGGAGGGGCCTGCCGGAGTTCCCTTTGAAACTCACCATGTGTCAATTGTCTTGAGGATCACAGATCTGTCTCACAGAGCTTCCGGTGATTTTGTTTAGACTGATCTATGCTCTCCATTTAAGCTATCCTGAGAAGCTAAGTGGCTTCTTTAAGTTCATCCAGTTTGTCCTCTTAAACCTTGATGATGGGAGAAAGCAGCTCAAACCTGTTACAGGCTTTGAGAAATGAGCTACAGAGTAAAGGTATAAACAGGTTCTGTTGTTTAAGGTCAGCAGTGTTCTGAAAATTATCTTTTAGCTTGCATGCCAAAAACAGTACTTGTCTTACATAATTGGTTGGCGGTAAATTTCAGCTGTAGTGAAAAACAAGCACAAATAAATACACTGTTCTGGCAAAGGTTTTGTATATGTATACTTGTGAGGCAACATTTAGAAAGAAAGACATCTAACATCACAACATTAAAAAGAAATTTACTAAATGCAAATGTGTGGAGTGAGTTTTAATACTCAGATTTTGACAGAAGTATACATAACTAGACTCATAAAACGTTTTGTAGTTTAAAAACAGTAGCGCCCAAATATTGATTATTCAATAATTGATTATACAACAAGTGACACAATGATGAAGACAAGCGAGAGACTGAGAGGAAGCAAAAAGGGGGATAAAAAGTGAGTTGCAAATATAGACCAGGAGAAAAATGCAAGACAAAGGGAAATACATGTGGAAAAAAAAAACTTTTCTCCTCGCTGGAACACTTGGCCGCGACCGCGGGCTGAACCTCGGTGTGGTGCTGAGCAACAGCTGCCAACAACAGAGGAAACTACAAAAAAAGAAAAGAAGCTGCAGAAGAAGAACAAGCAGCAGGCAGGCGAGTTGCGGCAGGGAGTGAGAGCCATTCTCTAATAGTGGTGGTGTTTTGGAGATGACCAGGATGTTTTAGGCTTGCTCAGGGAGGGATGCAGGTATAAATAGACCTGGAGTGGGGGGGGGAAGGAGGATTGAATGGGTTCAAACAGAGGGGAGAATAGTTAAATGTGGAGAGCAGCTTGTGCCTTAAAAAGCAGAAAAACTCAAGTCCTCCGGGCAAAAGACCAATCCAGATGCTGCAGTAATACAGTATCTCTCCATACCAGCAACTGACTGCTTCCCTTAACTGGCATTGAAGCAATAAGGTTAAGAATTTCAAGGGGTTTGTTCACCAAAATGAAAAGAATTTCTCTCACTAACCTCTAGCGCCGGGGTCAGCAATTAGGTTCAACCATGGTCCACGATCACACATTACTTTAAGCTTTTACTTTTAGCTAACTATTTCAACTTTTAGCTATTTTAACCATTTCTCCATTATTTTAGCTAATTTTAAACAGCATCCAAACTGTTAGGTCATTACTTTTAACTAGTTATTTATTTCTACCATTTATTCATTACTTTTAGGAAACATTCTGTGCTCACTTGCTAACTAGCTTTCACACATTCTTACATAACTGCAACACATAGTGTTTAGGTGTTACAAGTGTGTTAATATGTAGATATATTTTTCCAATGAAATCATAGTTTCTATTTTTTCAAATTAGTTGAGCTACTTACGATCTTTCCACATACCCCCTGGCAACTGCAAAAGTATGCCTGGTTGGGAATCACTGTACTATGTCATGGTGCATTGCATTTCTGGCAAATCGCATTATTAATTTTCAACCAGGAGCATAAAGCGACAAATCCAAATCAACAGAGAACCCTGTAGAAAACAATAACACAAAAACAAGTGTAGTGAATCACACTCCAGGAGTTACTCCAAATAATATGATTCCTGGCATCTCATTACTACATATATTAAAGAATGTTTCAAAGATGGCCAACCAGAATGGTACAAGACTTGGGCAGCTCCAAAACTCATAGTACAGAGTGGATTCATCCTGATGACAGCGAGAGAAGATCTTATCTAATCCTGGGTCTGTGCTAATGAATGGATGATGAATGTAAACTTGAAACTTCAGACTGCCATACAGTCCAAAAGTCTTTAGCCCACTAAGGTAATTCAAAGAAGGGGAGACCATTTGTTGAACTGTATAGTTTGGATATCAGGCCACACTGCAGTCTAGAAATCCCTCTATCAAACCTTGTATTGTTGGAGATGAGAAGGGAACAAACAGTTTAATAAAATTATTCACCTGGTCATATTTGTTGAAATAGGAGTGTTGAATGTCATACTGTTTTCAAAAGGGATACAATTATTGTCTTGATAGAGATTCCTAAAGGGCCACCCAAGAACGATAACTAGAACTGCAAGCAGTTATGACGGGGTCCAAGCCTCCCCGGCGCAAGTCGGCCCTGTTGACCCATGGAGCCCTCAAAAGCGGAACCCAAAGAATGTTGCCGGCGAGGCAAACGTCACGAAATATGGCAATGCATGAGCTGCAAGTTCTGTAGTATATTGCAAATTTCCCATTTACATTAATTGAGTTATTGGCCGAAACCTTGGCCTTGATAATAGCACCCCTAAGGGTCAATCTTCACCAAATTTTAGCAGAGCCTCAGAGTGGCATGGCAAACGTGAATCTCAAGTTTTGTGTCGATAGCATTTACTATGGCAAACAAATTACAATTGTAAATTTTCCATTTACATGCATTGAGTTATTAGCCAAAAAGCATCTACGTTGATTTTAGCACCCCCTAGTGGTGGATTTTCACCGAATTTGGTAGAGAGCCCCCGAGTAGCATGTCGAACAATAATCTTAAATTTCCCGTTGATAGCGTTTACTTTGGCCGAGATATGCTAACGTTTGTGTTTGGTAGCTAGCTACAAAAGCTTGTCCGTTAACCCGTAATTTGCACATATCTTGATGCGATTTTGTGGGGAAAAACTTGGGGGCATGGCCTATATCATGTGATTCAGCTCGATTCAAGGAACGGGTAGATGTAAGGTTGTTTTTTTATGTTTAAATGTTTAATATGCAAATTATAGGCCAAGGCCTACAATGGTCTTTGATGCATTGTACATCTACCCTATAATTTGAAGTTGTTTTTTCCTTTAAAAAGTCCAATATGTAATATATTTACTGTAATAAATCCAAAAATGACCCAATCAGATATTAAGGAAACATGCTAAGTTGAAATACTATCTTTTCTGACAACAATGCTAATGCCTGTATTTTCTCCTTTTGAAATTTCTGTTCCGTGACAGAATTTCTGTTTGTGTTTTGGCCTATGTGTTGGTATCAACTGCCCAGTTTGACAGCTAGGCTGGGTTGCCAGATATACCTGTAAAAACGTAAACCCAGCACGCTACAGCAGCTTTAACGTTAGTACAGCCATGAAAGCAGCAAACAAACGAACAGGATCAACGGAGATTGATTCTACCAGACCTTAAAAAAAAAAACAGTTGCGTGACCAGAGACATAACAAACCCCGGGTAAATATTGGAGATGTATTTGAAAAGTGGAGACAGCTTAGAGCCCAAAAGGACGCAAAGTTGGCTAATTTCCTCCTGAATAGGTAAGCATTAACTTCAGGTTAATTTATCACAGCTACTAGGGATGGGCATTTTATGTAATTTCAACATTTGTGTACTCACATTGAACTATATAGATAGAGTACCTCGAGTTGGTTAGTCGCAAAAACATATTACATACTTTTTGTCCAAATAAGATAACATACTCCTAATACCTGTAGTGTGCCATCTGTACTAGAGTTGGGCAATATATCGATATTATATCGATATCGTGATATGAAATTAGATATTGTCTTAGATTTTGGATATCATAATATCGTAATATAGCATAAGTGGTGTCTTTTCCTGGTTTTAAAGACTGCATTACAGTAAAGTTATGTCACTTACCAGACTGTTGTAACTGTTCTATTATTTGCCTTTACCCACTTAGTCATTATATCCACATTACTGATGATTATTTATCAAAAATCTCATTGTATAAATATTTTGTGAAAGCACCAATAGTCAACACTACAATATCGTTGCGGTATCGATATTGAGGTATTTGGGCAAAAATATTGTGATATTTGATTTTCTCCATATCGCCTAGCCGTAATATGTACTATACGGTGTTGAGATAAACAACTGCTGTATGTATTTTGTTTAAGCATACACCTATGGACATACAGATTCATGACTGTGGGTACTACAGCTACTACATTTCTGTTTTATGTTATGTGCCTTGTTGTACTGTTTTCGTCTGTCAAATGTACAAAAACTCAATAAATACATGTTTAAAAAAAAAAATCCCGACTGGTCCTGGCTAACGCCGTCATGCTAACCCTGCTAACTGCTAACATTACCGTAGGATCAGGCAAGCGGGCCACGGCTGTTCGCAACGTGTAGCCTGTTCAGCGGCCGTAGCAGACAATGGTGAGTTATTTTAAGCCAAGAGAGGGGGGCTGTAAATCGGGAAGAGAGAACCGTGAATTTGCAGTGTGTTTAGTGATTTTTGCCATAATTCTAAGCCAATAAAGTGTGTTCAGTTGGGTGGAGAGGACGGCGAGGTTGTTGGGTTTTTTGCAGTTCCTATCGTAATTCTAAGCCGAGGAAGTGTGTCTGTCAGTTTGGTACAGAGCTCCGCGTGAGCACAGGCTTTTATGACTGTCAATACAGCCAGCAGCTACTCCACTGTGCTGTGAAGTAATGTCTGGCTATGTGAGACAAGCGTCTAGCAACATTCTTGTGGATGCTGCGGTATTAGCCTGGCAACATCCGTGAACTTCGAGTCTGTGGAGGAGGGGGTGGGGGGAGACAACTCTCTCCAGTATTTTGAATTTGTACTGCAGTAACTATTTTAAAAACTAGCTGTCAGTATTAAATATTGCACCTTTAATGTAAGAGGTCAATCCCAAAAAAAAATGTTGGGGTACAATAGGTCATGTCCATTTTGACATTCGGTACACCATTGTTGGCCTGGCCACAGAAGTGTGCCTAGATGGTACCCTCCATGTTTTGTAAAAATCGGATGAACCCATGAGATATAAACTCTTCGCATTTGTAGCGCACCCTATGGGCCAATCATCGCCAAATTTGTTGGCGAGCCTTTACGTTGATAGCATTTAATTTGGCCAATATACCGTATGTAAAAGTTTGTGTTTTCATAGCTAGCTACACAAATTTGTTTGTACGTAACTGGCAAGCCCCCAGGAACAGCACCATGCTTTGAGGCAACCATGGGCTTAGCGGCCAACAGTGGAATTGAAATGTCTGGCAATCCACTGGCCCAGATAGACTTTTCCAATAGAATTTACATAGCGAAAGAAACGTCTATATTTCAGCTGACAATTTTTTGGGGGGTACATCAACTTACAAGTCCGAACACTTAAATTGTCCTTGTTTAAACCATGATGTTTTAAATGTTTTAAGACCCAAGGGACTGCGCCCACGTCACCCTGCACTGCAGGCTCAAATTTCGGTTCTCCTTAGATTCATTCTGTAGCTGTAATAAGGGATATAATGGCTGTAATTCATCATGTGTATTATCTTCTAATACATCTGAGCACTGTATGCTGTAACACTGTATGCTCATGATGTAATGTTATTAACGGCTCTGTTCCCAAACTGTCAGAGCCATCGGCTAGTAGCTAACGTCAGCGGTAGCTAGTAGCACGACATAATGATTACATATCCTTGGATCTCTCAATACATCCATCGTTTATTTAGATAAGCATTAAACGATGAGAAACAAGGAAAAGCCAATGTTTAACGTTATAATTTAACAAATATTTTAGATGAATGGTGAGTTCTCCATGTATACTTGTTGCTAGATACAAGAGAGAAGCTCACGAACAAGCAGTGTTGCTATGACAACTCAAACAAACGGTCGCTAGTGCACATGTCCATCGTGATGTCATGGGCCAGTCAGTGCGTAAGATCTGGGTATTTTTTTAGCTCCATGACTGCATCATGCGCTACTGAGCAACTCTCATTGGAATGAACAGGGCTTTGCGCCGAACGCTTTCATGAGCCCACATCACAACTATAACGACAACTGCAGTGGCGAACAATATTGTTGGTATCACTTTCAGAGCGATTAGATGACTGATAGAAACACTGACAGCCAATCAAAATCCATCTGAGTTTACAACATGGCACGGCAGAGACACTGCAGAGAGATTTCTTTCACACAGGTGGTCAGTGGCATGACTTGAGTTATCCCCTCGGTGGGGCTACGATCCTTTAGCTCAGTGTGTTTTTATATCTTTAGTTTCCACTAGTACTGTGTACTGTATTTATCATGTCACAGAAACCACTGAGAGTGAATCTTGTGTTTTGGGTGTTATTATCATACTGTTATTGATACTGTTATTATCATCTGTGTTTTTGTTCCAGTGCTCTGCACAGATCTGACACCCGCCTGCTCCCATCACCGGCTCTCTGGATCTCTGTACGCCACTGTAGCCTGAGTAAGGCAGCGGTGTTGGCACCCCAGGGACCGCTGGTTTTTGGTTCATAAAATGTACCTGAATTTACAAATATGTAGGTACAGACATTCCTGTAATCTTACGTTGAAACGTTTTGCTTTATTAGTGTATTATTTATTATTATCAGCTGGAGCGTGCAGTGCGTGCTTGACGCCACTGTTTGCAGAACGTTATCGTTAAGCAGTGTGGATGCTCACATCGTTACAGGTATGGCCCTTTACACATCTTAATCCCTTTCTGAAGGTGAAAATTCCTATAGGCTGTTTTTTCATAATGCAATATATGTCCCAGACAAAAAAAAAAAGTTTTTTTCTAATATCATGCATTGGCTGTAATAGGCAGTAGAGGCAGTGCCTGTATACTTGAATTGACACCTAAACTGAGACCATATTTTGACTGTGTTAATCACAATGGGGTTTGTCAGGTTCTTCTTGCTGAGAGGTAGTGCTGTACAGAGCATTGATGTTAAAGACACTGAAATACATGAGCCTGCTCCATCTTCATCAACTTAACAACACCCACCTACAGACACACACTTTAATATCTTTTAAGTAATCTTTGCAGTACTTCTTGTGCTGATGGTTGGTTACCCTTTCTTTTCAGAGGAAAGTCAGGTCAAGATCATGGTGACTTTCCATTTAGCCCATATCATTGGACAGCTTTAAATAAATGTTTTTAAGTGAGGTGTTTTTACAAAATGGAGTTTAAAACTCTGAGTAAACTTAAATCTGAGTAAAATTGGGATTTCTTTAACACTAGACCTGCAAAGCATGTTAACCGCCAAGTCCAACGCCCAAGAGCACCTGTATACTTCTGTTATCACTGATGGGCCATTTACGCTTTACCCCTCTCCATCTCTATAACGCTGCATTAATCTTTATAGCAGCAAGGACACACACAGCCCACACACAGTATTCACAGCCAGATAGCTTATCTAACAGCTTGAACCCACACAAAAGTGGTGTACTCTTAGCAGTGTAAAATGTGCTATTTTAGAAAAAAATATTTTCACGCTGCCACCCGATGCAGTTATAGTGCGATCATTTGTGCTATGTGTCGTTCAGTTCAGTTTAGTCAACAGTCAACACAAAATCTCAGAGGTTTCTGTGAGAAACTCCCACAAATAAATCAATTTTGATGAAAAAACACATCTATTTGGTTATATCTGATGCTGTTGAATTGTAAGCAGTATATACAGTGAGGACAATAAGTATTTGAACACCCTGCTATTTTGCAAGTTCTCCCACTTAGAAATCATGGAGGGGTCTGAAATTGTCATCGTAGGTGCATATCCACTGTGAGAGACATAATCTAAAAAAAAAATAAAATCCAGAAATCACAATGTATGATTTTTTAACTATTTATTTGTATGATACAGCTGCAAATAAGTATTTGAACACCTGAGAAAATCAATGTTAATATTTGGTACAGTAGCCTTTGTTTGCAAGTACAGAGGTCAAACGTTTCCTGTAGTTTTTCACCAGGTTTGCACACACTGCAGGAGGGATTTTGGCCCACTCCTCCACACAGATCTTCTCTAGATCAGTCAGGTTTCTGGGCTGTCGCTGAGAAACACAGAGTTTGAGCTCCCTCCAAAGTTATCTATTGGGTTTAGGTCTGGAGACTGGCTAGGCCATGCCAGAACCTTGATATGCTTCTTACAGAGCCACTCCTTGGTTATCCTGGCCGTGTGCTTCGGGTCATTGTCATGTTGGAAGACCCAGCCTCGACCCATCTTCAATGCTCCTGTCCCATGTGCAGAAAAACACCCCCAAAGCATGATGCTAGCACCCCCATGCTTCACAGTAGGGATGGTGTTCTTGGGATGGTACTCATCATTCTTCTTCCTCCAAACACGGTTAGTGGAATTATGACCAAAAAGTTCTATTTTGTTCTCATCTGACCACATGACTTTCTCCCATGACTCCTCTGGATCACCAAATGGTCATTGGCAAACTTAAGACGGGCCTTGACATGTGCTGGTTTAAGCAGGGGAACCTTCCGTGCCATGCATGATTTCAAACCATGACGTCTTAGTGTATTACCAACAGTAACCTTGGAAACGGTGGTCCCAGCTCTTTTCAGGTCATTGACCAGCTCCTCCCGTGTAGTTCTGGGCTGATTTCTCAGCTTTCTTAGGATCATTCAGACCCCACGAGGTGAGATCTTGCATGGAGCCCCAGTCCGAGGGAGATTGACAGTCATGTTTAGCTTCTTCCATTTTCTAATGATTGCTCCAACAGTGGACCTTTTTTCACCAAGCTGCTTGGCAATTTCCCCGTAGCCCTTTCCAGCCTTGTGGAGGTGTACAATTTTGTCTCTAGTGTCTTTGGACAGGTCTTTGGTTTTGGCCATGTTAGTAGTTGGATTCTTACTGATTGTATGGGGTGGACAGGTGTCTTAATGCAGCTAACGACCTCAAACAGGTGCATCTAATTTAGGATAATAAATGGAGTGGAGGTGGACATTTTAAAGGCAGACTAACAGGTCTTTGAGGGTCAGAATTCTAGCTGATAGACAGGTGTTCAAATACTTATTTGCAGCTGTATCATACAAATAAATAGTTAAAAAAATCATATATTGTGATTTCTGGATTTTTTTTTTTTGATTATGTCTCTCACAGTGGACTTTCACCTACGAAGACAATTTCAGACCCCTCCATGGTTTCTAAGTGAGAGAACTTGCAAAATAGCAGGGTGTTCAAATACTTATTTTCCTCACTGTAACCTGCATCATACAACCTAAAAGGCATGAAATAAATGCTGAAACATTAAAATAAACTAAAAGGTAAATATAATCACTAGGCTTGAAAACAGTGTAAAAATGTTCAAACCGGTTTGATTTCAAGCTAAACACCGGAACAGACCAGTATACTGGCACTGCAACGTGCCTCCTTTCAGATGCTTCAGCATAAGGAAAGTTCAGTTTTGCAAATGTTACAGTTCACCGCCTTTATGTTAGCATTAAGAGTGAAATGCTCCCATACTTTTGATGTTTTTTGTCATGATGGTGTAGCCATTGCATCACACTGTTCCCTCATGTAAGCGGTGTCAAAGGCAGCAACTGATGATGTCACTAATCAATGACTAAATTTATTGCAAAGTTCAATGGCGTGGGCTATGACAGTGTTAAAGCAGAATTAGACAATCTTGGATTGAGGCTGATTCACTGCCATCCAATGCTGCATGGAGACTGACTGACTGAAAAACAGCTGAAAGATCATGTCGGTCTTTAGGGCTGTGACACGTACGCACGCACAAATGCACGTACACATAATTGCTGTAAATGAGCAGCACCAGGTGCCACATAATTTGTAGGGGTCTAACTTTATGTAAATAATAATAATAATAATTATTATTATTATTATAACAATCACAAATGCATAGGATTTTTGACAATTTACAACATAAGTGGGTGTAACTTTTATGGATTTGCAATTTATAGATAAAGGCATCGATGGCACAGACTTGGACAAGTTTTGGTGTGGCCCCTTTATGAAGCCTCACCTGGTGCAGACCTCAGTGTAGGTGATCCACTGGGTTAATCTGGCCAATATATGGGGCAGGCTGTGGGTAGGCAGGGGCCGTGTATTGCGATAGTGATGGGACCGCACTGGGCTAGACCAAGCCGGATGCTGTGACTATGACCTATATAAATAATTTATATGCAGGATCTCCATGCTGCTCATTGGCAACAATGAGTTAGCTTTCAGCAGAATGCCAAGCGCAAAATTAAGAGATGGAAGATAGGTAGAAAGTATCTCTGTCTCACTCTCAATTTTTCATGTGCATTATTTAAAACTAAAAATATATCCTTTATATAGTGAGAAAGACTGTGTGTGTGTGTGTGTGTGTTCAGTGCATGTACTTGTGGTAAAAGTGGTAAAGTTGAACACAAATGGCCACTTAAACTCAAGTCAAATGCTGCAGTTAGCCTACATTATACATTTGTCCCTTCAGCTTTCTCTTCAGGGCGTCTGACCAGAGGCGGGTAGAGTAGCCAAAAATTGTACTCAACTAATAGTACTGTTACTTCAGAATAATATGACTCAAGTAAAAGTAAAAAGTAGTCATCCAAATAATTACTTGAGTAAGAGTAAAAAAGTACTTGGTGAAAAAACTACTCAAGTACTGAGTTGAGTAACATCGGATTTATTTTTTAACACAATCATTCAATCAGACAGACAAAAATACAAAATAATCATCTTTAGGCTAATTATAGTTCATCCAATCAATTAAAATGTAAATGTAAATTAATTAATTAATTACAAAATAGCTTAAATTAAAATAATCCATGTAAATTCAAGTACTTAAAAATAAAATCAATTAAATAATAATACATAAAAAATAAATAAGCTCAAGTAACACAAATTCCCAAACCTTTATACTTTTTTTACCAGGCTCTGCAGGCAGAAATAGAACAAGGTAATGTAGCTGCTGTTTGGCACTTTTAAAGTAAACATGCTTTCATTATGAGGCCATTACGAAGCAAGATCTGGGGTTAACAAAGTAACTTCAGGTTCACCAGGGTTTTCTGTATCACAAAGGTGGATCACTTGTTACCGGGTTCAATCGCTGTGGTAACTTATGCTGAACACCTAACCTGGTTGTGAGCAGGTTAAGTTGGAGATGAGAGATCAACTGGTGTAAAAGCATCGCCTACTGACCAATCAATACTCGATTGATAACGGCGTCACTGTTCTTAGAAGATCAGGCAGAGCTCGGTGCGAGGAGAGAGAGAGAGATAGAGAGAGAGAGGGAGGCGCTCATAGAAAAAACACTTAGAGACCGACGACCCCGTTAAGATTCCCTGATGGCGTGATGGGTATATTTATATCGGCTATTCTCTGCTTCTTGAGCCGTGTGTAATGCGCACAGCGGTTTGAATTATGTTTTTTATATTTTTTTTTATTTGATCTCACGATCGCTTCCACTGCCAGGGTTGCAACTGAAATAATAGGCTAAAGCAACGGCAGTTTATGGAAAGTAGAAGTGTAATTATGGTCAGATCTACGCATCTACAGCATTGCCTAATTTTTTTGCCAGCTGTCCTCCTGTTTTAGGAAGCAGCGACTGTATTGCGTTTTGCCTGTAAAACCGTGTCTGTGTTCTTCATTCTTGTGTAGAATTATAGTTTGCTCTTCTTATGTAAAATATGTGGCTATTGGTCATGTTGTGCAAACATTGCATCTTTTATGTGAACACGCGGCGCTAGGTTGGGAAACCCTGATGGTTGATTGAACTAGTTGTTAACCACTGTCATGACACAGCTTGCAGGACCGCGGTGGTTAGGTTAGGTGAAGCCGGGTAACTGAAATAAATCCAGGACATGTTGATCTGGCCTCTGGGTTGTTCCTCCTTGTCTGTGTCTGCATTGCCGACGGTTGATTCTGACATTGTCATTTTTGTTTTGCTGCGACTGTAAAGCTAACGCGTCCCGCCGCTGAGATTGAGTATGGTGACGTGACAAGACTGCACAACTACGTTTGATTGGTGAAACACAGTCACATGGTAGAGCCTTTAGCGGAAGTCTCTCTCTCTGTCAAAATAAAACATTAAAATGAGGCGGGGGGGGATAAAAACAATGACCCGTAGAATACCAAAGAGGTAAAAAGAAAAGTAAAGAGCTCATTGTAGCCTAATGTAGCGGAGTAAGAGTACAGTTTCTTCTTCACAAATCTACTCAAGTAAAAGTAAAAAGTATAGTGATTTAAAACTACTCCTAGAAGTATCATTTTTTCAAAAACTTACTCAAGTAAATGTAACAGAGTAAATGTAACTCGTTACTACCCACCTCTGCTACTGACTAACTTTTTCTTTTACTAGGAGCCCTGTAGCCCCTAACTGAAAATGTTAGGGGCACAAGCAGAAAATGATATACAGTACAGACTTTATATTCCACCAGAGTAGTCTTGTCAACATATTGTCATTGTCTGTAGAGACCTGCATTATAAAAGAACTCCCTAAATTTGATCAAATCACGTTTGAGTATAAGGTTTGTGTTTTTTTTATATCATTTGGCACTCAGTACCTACTAAAAATGTAAATCTTAAAAAAAGAATACATCAAAAAAGGCTTGTTTTCAGCGAACATGAATCAAATAAGAGTAAATAGGGTGTGTGTTAATGGTAATGAAGTAACACGTCACCCAGTGCAACAGTGTGGCTTATTGATGCGTTTTAATAGTTTTTGGTCAACAATGGACCTCTATGGCACAGAGGAATAAGTTACATCAGGCATTGGATACACACAGACAATACTTGTTAGCAATAATTTATTGTTGGTTTTTCATAGTATGTTGACAATAAGGAAAATACAGAATATTTCCAGCCTTATACTTTAATCAAGAGTACTTTTCCAATCTCTTAACACCAGTTCATTTAAGGGAACGACCGATTACAGGCCTCAGCATTTTTACGATTATCGGAATCTGTATTTTTTTTATCGACTGCGATCAAACAAATGAATTTTAAATGTACTACTTTGCTCAGTGAGAGATGCGTTGATCATGCTGCTTCCAAAACCAGGAAAAACCTAACACTAAATGTGAGAATATGCGACCTATAGGTTTAATAAACACTGATACAAAAATCCTCAGTAAAATTTTGGCAAAAAGGCTAGAGTGCTTCCAAGTATTGTGGGGATGACCAAAATAGATTTGTAAAGGGAAGGCTAGGATTCCATAATGCACTGTACTGCCAAAAAAAAAGAAAAAAGATACAGCTCTTACACCAATACCTATTTACTTTCAAGCTCTCATCCAATTTTACATATTTCTGCATCAAAACACATTTTTTTCTATAGAAATATATGAAATATGATAGGAAGAATAAATATATAAAAAATGAACATATTGCCTAAATTCATGTATTTATTTAAAAATATCCCTCTCGCTCCACCTGCAGGAATGTCTAAGAAACTCACAGCAGGAAGGCTTTAGGAAACTTATATGGAATAAGAAATGTCCTAGAATCTGCTTATCTCTGCTGTATCTTCCATTTTATACTGGGGGCTGAAATGTCTAAATCTTATTGGTAATATTTAGCAACACAATTGAGAAATATAATACTCTATTTTTCTTCTGGAGATGGATGGACATGGAGTCATTCTCCTTTAAGGTACAATTGCATTTGTACCTGTATTCAGCTAAGCTAAAGTACTTAAGAACACATACTGCTCACTCTAGAGTTCTAAATATGATTAATGTATGGTATGAGGTAAAAAAATAAATAGCGTCTCTGTCACAATTCAGCACAGTGTGGGGCAATGTTTCATTTAAACCAGGCAAGCTGGATGCAGGATTCCAGATATGGGGAAAAAAGGTAAAAAGTAAAGTAGGTGACCTCTTTAAAAAAGGGATTCTAATGACTTTTGAAGAAATATCACTAATGTATGACATTTTCATCCTTAGAAGAAACTATAATAAACAAGTGCAATGAGAGGGGTTTGATTTCATCAATATAACTGGCTCTAAAGAAACCAGACTTAAGACATGGAGGGTAAAAAAAGACTATAGCTCTCATCTGGAAGAAAACTGAGGCACTTACACTTGGTGCTTGGATCAGGAATATGGTGCAATGTATGTTAATAAAGAGATTAACATATATATAAAAAAACAAATTGGGGGTGTATGAGAAAATCTGAAAACTATTTTCACCAGTTTATGAAAAAAATTGAGACATAGGGAGCTTCTACAAAGGGTAAATGCCAGACAGGATACCTGAAATTCAACAAGTGGTGAACCCCAGAAGGGGAAAGGTCTAAGACATGTTTCGGAGGGTGATAGCAAAGGTGCAATTCTTGTTTGTTTTTGTATTTGTGCGTATCATGGCTTTGCTGGAGGTGCCATTGTTCTGTACATGTGATACTGTCATACAATTTGCTTTTAATTTTTTTGCTGTTCGACTACAACAGAGGTTAAGAGAGACATTTTGTTGTGGTCTGGGACGGAGGTTGTTAAAAGTTGTAATGGCAATACAAAAATCAATAAAAACATAGTACTACTTTGGTTCTGATGCAGCCGCTTCTCTGTTTGAAGTTACCACTGTAGTCTGATTAGTTACATGTTACGAGTAATAGCCTACAACACTGAAGGCGTATGCCTCTGATGGGCAAAGACGACGAATGCATTCGCAGACAAGCAGAGCTGTGCGTCTAACATAAGGCAGCATATATTGCTGATGTTGCAATAAATATCACAATCCTTTACGCTAAAGTTGCAAAAACACCCAGTGTTTCTGCCATGGCAACAATAAAAGAACTAAAAAGGTAGTTACTAAATGTAATGTAAACTTCAGAGTGAGAAGCCTTTTCAGGTGTGTGAGAGGAGATTCAGATAGAGATTGTTTCCAGAGGGAGACAATCACAGAGGCAGCACGCTGCAGGCTGATGGCGGCAAACCACACGCTTCTACACAGGGAACACTATTGAAGACAAAAACTCTGAAAGACTATTCTTGTTTTCCCAAAACATAACTTTTGTAAATAGACCTTTTAAAACCTTAAATAACCAAGGAACAGGCTCAAGAGACGCTGTCCCTCCCGATGACCAAAGACAGCAAGCCTGGCTTCAGAACGCGGAACATGAAATGACACGGCGGCTGGGTGAGTCAGTTTAACCCTTGTGTTGTCTTCCCGTCAACCTTGAAAAAAACAATTTTTTCAATGTTTTTGTTTTTGCTTTTTCCAACGTTTTAAATTGTTAAATTTTTCTTCTACACATTTTCAGCACTTATTTCTACGTCCCATATTTTCTGATATAAAACAAAAATTGAAAACGGTTCAATGTGACCCAAAGTCAACACAAGGGTTAACCCAGCACAACCCTTCTTGACTATAATTTCCAATGTTCATCACACCCCTACCCGGCACCGTCAGACACCACCTACCAAGAGCCTGGGTCTGTCCAAGGTTTCTCTGAAGTTTTCCTCACCACTCAAGGTTTCTCCTCGCTAAATGCTTGCTCTTGGGGGAATTACTGGAATTGGTAATTGTAAATTACAGAGTGTAGACTAGACCTACTCTATCTGTGAAGTCTTGAGATAACTAGTTAAGATTTGATACTATAAATAAAATTGAATTCAATTCTTAGGTAGGAAAGTAAACAATCATCCAGGCCAGTTTAGTCTTATTCTCCCGTTAAATGCAACACGTAGGGAAAAGGAAACCGGGGGATAATGTTACAGGCTAGGCTAGCCCTTAGTAGCTGTGTGTCTTTCTTACACGAGCCCAGGTTAGCTTAGAGCAATATGCTTAAAAGCATTTAACCCTCTGGAGTCGAGAGCTCCGCCGCCGTAGCTCGGCAGGATAAAAATGTCATGTATTTAGAGTAATAGCTTCGTGAGCTTTTATTATTCAAGCTTGGCAAAATATTGACAGAATCTGTATATTATACACTTTCCAAAGTATCCACTGCCAAATAATATCTTATTTTTTAAATTATGTGAATTAAATAAAACCGTAAACTTTTCACATTACTCAGTCACAGCAGGTAACATTCCACAGGGAGAGCGCAAACCCAGCCCCGTGTATTTGCATCTCTATTCACATGGCGATTAGTTTCGGTATTGCGGGTGGATCTAAGTCACACTGGACTACCAGAGAAAATGCCATGCACCTTTAAGCATAATTCATTTGGATTCAAGCGTTGCATTTTGGAAGATGGACGGGATTCTGGACGCTGATGTCCGCAGAGCAGAGATATAGTGTGTTACGCAGCACATGTACCTAACTTGGAACGATACAGAGAGGATTATCAACGGCCTCTAGTGCTCTGTCTGCATGTAGTCTCTCTCTCTCCTCCGCCGCCACTGTTTTACACAACGCGCTACTCCGAAAAGCTACGAAAGCTATCTGATTATAGTCTAACGGTTTATGTTAGTTTACCACGAATCCTTGTGTAATTAGCTGCTGGCTTAAAGGGCAACTATTATATAGCATTTTCAGGGTTTTAGTTGTATTTTGTGTTTGTACTAGAACATGTTTATATGCTTTAATGTTAAATAAAAACAACTTCATTTTTCTCATACTGCCCATGGCTGCTGCACCTGTATTCACCCTCTGTATGAGATGCTCTGTAGGGGAGCCTGTCTCTTTAAGCCCCCTTCCCGACAAAGCCCAGTCTGCTCTGATTGGCCTGCTCTGAGTGTTCCTGGAATCTGCAGCCTCGCTGTTGTATTGAAGCTGGAGCTAGTGCAACAAAGTATATAGCAGGGCGTTGTACTGTGAAAAATAAAAAATAAAGGCTTCTAAACCAAATACTACACATGTCTCATGTAATACTCAAATACTCACATGTCGCAGCAGTAATTTGACCCCGAAATTGGGGAGAAATGACCAGCATCTGCCACCAAGATTACAGCTGTCTCGCGTTAGCATGCAGTTACTTAATATTTAGCACCAGGCTAACGTTAGATTGTAATGGAAAGAAGCAACACTTTCTACCTTCAAAAATCGCAGATAAAAGGCTTCTAAACCAAACACTACCCAATCGAACATGTTCCAGCAAGAATGCGACCCGATATTGGGGAGAATTTAAGAAAAATCCTGCCAACCTGGAGCAGATGACTAATCATAGCAGGGCGGCTTAGAGTTGCTTGACACTTAGCCAAGAGTAGAAAAAAATGTTGAAACCGGAGCGTTCAGAACAATTGAAAGTTTTAGCTCTAGGGGTTTCTCTAAAATACGTTTACCTCATTATTGAAAGTTTTGGCCACGTTTAACATAAAAATCCGACATTATAACATTGTAGATGTGACAGAAAATATGAAAAAACATATGTCCACTTTAGACAAACCCTAATCTCCATTGGAGCGGTAATTCCACATGGCTAATTAATATGCACGCGAATGACATCATCACACTTTGCGTTTTTCATTCTTTCTAAACTTAACTCAGTATTTTGATATCAGGAATTATTTTATTTATTTTAATGACAATAGCTCAGGGAAATGTCCAGTCCCCGGGCACTGAGCTTTCTGTGTCCCTCTTAACAGAATAGAAGGAATAGCCCTGCCAGGCTCTCTACTTTTTACAACTTGTTTATTTACCAGTTATTTAAAAAGTACAATCATGAAATACATTCTACTTAGATATTAATGTAGCTGAACTTGTGCTGAATAGAAAAAAAGTGGTGCTTCAAAAATGCATCTTCGATTAATTCAAATTAACAACAATATCAGAGCATGCCAAAATCATCAGTTTCTGTAAACACCCTCGGAGCCCAGAGGTTTACACAACGTTTTTTATTTATTTATTTTTTTACTACAAATGTATATTGGTTCCAAATATCAGTTATTATCTTCGATCGGTTCCAAATATCGGTCATTACCTTCTTGATTACTTATATTGTATGTTGTAAAACATTTGGGTTGACACCTTGCTGTTTCAGGGGCATGGCGGTTTCTGACTTGTGTGTCTGGTTGGAAGGGAGGGGGACCAAAAATCAAACATCCCTCTAAATCACTACTAAAGACCAGGGAGTAGAGTGGGAGGAGAGAAAATGGGGATTCTGATGCTGAAAAGACGTTTGTCAGGGTCGAATGGGACTTCCTTCTTACCGTACTAAATAAATTTGGGTTGGGTGATATATTTATTTCATGGATATGCCTTCTCTATACATCCCCAGCTAATATTTTCTCTAAGGGTATTCAATCAGCTTATTTCGCTTTATCTTGTGGCACCCGACAGGGTTATCCTTTATCTCCTTTACTTTTTGCGCTGGCCATAGAGCCTTTGTCTACAGTATCTATCTGAGATCCTCCTCAATTTTCTCTGGGATATCACGTTTGGGAATGGAATTCAAACTCTTCCTTTACGCGGATGATTTATTGCTGTATGTCTCCGATCCCGGCCGCTCTATACCAGTAATTGTATCCTTTATTCAGAAATTTGGCTCATTTTCAGGTTATCAAGTTAATATCTCCATGGGCCCACCACCTGTGGGAGGAACCGTTGGGGTCGGGTGCGATGCCACATGGGTGGCAGTGAAGGTCAGGGGCCTCGACGGACCAGACCCGGGCGGCAGACGCTGGCTCTGGGGACGTGGAACGTCACCTCTCTGTGGGGGAAGGAGCCGGAACTGGTGCGGGAGGTGGGCGCTACCGGTTAGATCTGGTGGGGCTTACCTCACGCACAGTCTCGGTTCTGGAACCATACTCCTGGATAGGGGTTGGACTCTTTTCTTCTCCGGAGTTGCCCAGGGTGTGAGGCGCCGGGCGGGTGTGGGGATACTCACAAGCCCCGGCTGGCGCCCGCTGTGTTGGAGTTTACCCGGTGGGACGAGAGGGTCGCCCCCACGCCTGCGGGTTGTGGGGAAAACTCTGACTGTTGTTTGTGCATATGCACCAAACAGGAGTTCGGAGTATTCGGCCTTCTTGGAGACCTTGACTGGAGTCCTGCATGGGGCTCCAGTGGGGGACTCCATTGTTCTGCTGGGGGACTTCAACGCACACGTGGGCAATGATGGAGACACCTGGAGGCGTGATTGGGAGGAACGGCCTCCTGATCTAAACCAGAGTGGTTGTTTGTTGTTGGACTTCTGTGCTAGTCATGGATTGTCTATAACGAACACCATGTTCGAACATAGGGATGCTCATAAGTGTACCTGGTACCAGAGCACCCTAGGCCGAAGGTCAATGATCGATTTCATAATCGTTTCATCTGATCTGAGGCCGTATGTTTTGGACACTCGGGTGAAGAGAGGGGCAGAGCTGTCAACCGATCACCATCTGGTGGTGAGTTGGGTCAGGGGGTGGGGAAGACTCTGGACAGACCTGGTAAGCCCAAGCGTGTAGTGCGGGTAAATTGGGAACGTCTGGAGGAGGCCCCTGTCCGACAGACTTTCAACTCACACCTCCGGGCGGAGCTTTTCGTGCATCCCTGTGGAGGCTGGGGGCATTGAACCCGAGTGGACAATGTTCAAAGTTTCCATTGCTGAAGCTGCGGTGAGGAGCTGTGGTCTTAGGATCTTAGGTGCCTCAAGGGGCGGTAACCCACGAACACCGTGGTGGACACCAGTGGTCAGGGAAGCCGTCCGACTGAAGAAGGAGTCCTTCCGGGATATGTTATCTCGGAGGACTCCAGAGGCGGTTGCAGGGTACCCGAAGGGCCCGAAGGGCTGCAGCCTCTGCCGTGAAAGAGGCAAAGCAGCGGGTGTGGGAGAAGTTTGGAGAAGACATGGAGAAGGACTTTCGGTCGGCACCAAAGTGTTTCTGGAAAACTGTTCGCCACCTCAGGAGGGGCGGGGAACCATCCAAGCTGTGTACAGTAAGGATGGGACACTGTTGACCTCCACTGAGGAGGTAATAGGGCGGTGGAAGGAGCACTTTGAGGAACTCCTGAATCCGACTAATACGCCCTCTATGTTAGAGGCAGAGCTGGAGGATAACGGGGATTGTCGTCGATTTCCCAGGCGGAAGTCACTGATGTAGTCAAACAACTACACAGTGGCAAAGCCCCGGGATTGATGAGATCCGTCCAGAAATGCTCAAGGCTCTGGGTGTGGAGGGGCTGTCCTGGTTGACACGCCTCTTCAACATTGCGTGGAAGTCTGGGGACGGTGCCAAAGGAGTGGCAGACTGGGGTGGTGGTTCCTTTTTTAAAAAGGGGACCAGAGGGTGTGTGCCAATTATAGGGTATCACACTTCTCAGCCTCCCTGGTAAAGTCTACTCCAAGGTGCTGGAAAGGAGGGTTCGGCCGATAGTCGAACCTCGGGTTGAGGAGGAACAATGCGGTTCCGTCCTGGTCGTGGAACAACGGACCAGCTCTTCACTCGCAAGGATCCTGGAGGGAGCCTGGGAGTATGCCCAACCGGTCTACATGTGTTTTGTGGATTTGGAGAAGGCGTATGACCGGGTCCCCGGGAGATACTGTGGGAGGTGCTGCGGGAGTATGGGGTGAGGGGGTCTCTACTCAGGGCCATCCAATCTCTGTATGACCAAAGTGAGAGCTGTGTCCGGGTTCTCGGTAGTAAGTCGGACTCGTTTCAGGTGAGGGTTGGCCTCCGCCAGGGCTGCGCTTTGTCACCAATCCTGTTTGTAATATTTATGGACAGGATATCGAGGCGTAGTCGGGGTGGGGAGGGGTTGCAGTTTGGTGGGCTGGGGATCTCATCGCTGCTCTTTGCAGATGATGTGGTCCTGATGGCATCATCGGCCTGCGACCTTCAGCACTCACTGGATCGGTTCGCAACCGAGTGTGAAGCGGTTGGGATGAGGATCAGCAGGAAACCGATGGAATGCCTTCTCCAGGTAGGGAATGAGTCCTTACCCCAAGTGAAGGAGTTCAAGTACCTTGGGGTTTTGTTCGCGAGTGAGGGGACAATGGAGCGGGAGATTGGTCGGAGAATCGGGCGCAGCGGGTGCGGTATTGCATTCAATCTATCGCACCGCCAGGACGAAAAAGAGAGCTGAGCCAGAAGGCAAAGCTCTCGATCTACCGGTCAGTTTTCGTTCCTACCCTCACCTATGGTCATGAAGGCTGGGTCATGACCGAAAGAACGAGATCCAGGGTACAAGCGGCCGAAATGGGTTTCCTCAGGAGGGTGGCTGGCGTCTCCCTTAGAGATAGGGTGAGAAGCTCAGTCATCCGTGAGGAGCTCGGAGTAGAGCCGCTGCTCCTTTGCGTCGAAAGGAGCCAGTTGAGGTGGTTCGGGCATCTGGTAAGGATGCCCCCTGGGCGCCTCCCTAGGGAGGTGTTCCAGGCACGTCCAGCTGGGAGGAGGCCTCGGGGAAGACCCAGGACTAGGTGGAGGGATTATATCTCCAACCTGGCCTGGGAACGCCTCGGGATCCCCCAGTCGGAGCTGGTTAATGTTGCTCGGGAAAGGGAAGTTTGGGGTCCCCTGCTGGAGCTGCTCCCCCCGCGACCCGACACCGGATAAGCGGACGAAGATGGATGGATGGATGGATGGATGGATGGATATCTCCAAAAGTGAATTATATCCGGTTAGTGCTCTGGCGTGTCAACTGAATCAGTCTGAAATGCTTCAGATTGAGCCCCTTAGGTCTTAAGTATTTAGGAGTCAATGTAACCAGAAAGCTAACCTCCCTTTTTCTGCCAATTTCTCCCCTTTAATGTCTAAAATTAAGTCTGACCTTAAAAAAGGTGACCACCAGCTTACCATTGTCGCTTATAGGAAGGATCAACACAGCAAAAATGAACATTCTGCCCAATTTCTTGTTTTTATTCCAATGTCTCCCTCTATTCCTATCTAATCGGGGTTTTTTTTTAACTATTGATCAGAATATTTCTAGATTTTTATTGTGCGGAAAGGCATCTAGAATAAGTAAATCTCTTCAGAGATGTAAACTTAATGTCGGACTCTCTCTGCCAAATTTCCAACTATATTAGTGGGCAACACATATTCACAAAATCTTATTTGGGTCCAAATCTACACATCCCCCCATGGTGCAAGTTAGCGATACATTCATACGGCTCATCCTCTGTTGGCTTTGCTCAGCTTTTCTATTTCTACCAACCTCTCTGGCTTTACAGATAACCCAGTGGTAAATTCCCCTCTAAAAATCTGGTACCAATTTAGAAGGTATCTTTGGGCGTTTTCACACCTGTAGTTCGTTTGTTTTGGTCTGAATCAGTTGGTGAGTTAGTAAACTTGGAGCGATTTTTCCCTTGGTCGGTTTGGTTTGGTTTGACACCTGGAAAAATCCAAGCGTACCAAAATGCGTCATTATGTTTATTTATTTAAATAAACATAATACTAAAAAAACAACATTTGTTTCAACCTGCATTATCTGATCCCACGCTTTCTACATGACATGACAAAGGCCTGAAAACTTTTAAAGATCTCTAAAGGGATGGTACTTTTCGTATCTTTGCAGATTTGTCAAGTGAATTTCAACTCCCACCATCTCACCTCTTCCGCTATTTCCAAATTAGACCAAATCCTTGTTCCCAGCTTTTCCCTTTTTACCCCCTCAGGAGTCTTTCATTTCAAAAATCTATAACTCCTGAATCATGATAGCTCACCCACCATTAAAATAAAGGCTGCCTGGGAGGGTGAACTTGGGTTGAAGTTGCATGAAACTTGGTGGGACATTTCCCTCAACAAAATCCACACTAGTTCAACCTGTGCCCGTCTACCTTTGATACAATTCAAAGTATTGTACAGGATCCATTTTTTCCAAAGCACATCTGTCACAAATCTTTCCCACTGTCACTGACAGCTGTGACAAATGCCATGCCTCTCCCTGCAATCTAACCCATATGTTTTATTCTTGCCGTTAGTTTTTTCCTTCTGGCAGAGGTACTTTGATACTATCTCCAAAATACTTGGAGATAGATACTGACTGTAAAAGTCTCCCCATATTGCCATATTTGGATGCCCAGAGGATTACAATAAATTTACTTCAAAGCAATTAGACATCTTTGCTTTCACATCTTTACTGGCGAGACAACATCTCCTTCTGCACTGGAAATCTACAAAAGCCCCTTCCAGCACTCAATGGCTAAGGGATGTTTTTTCTGAAATAAGAAAAGATTAAATATTCTCTGAGAGGTGATTCCAATAAGTTTTACAGTAAGTGGCAGCCCTTTTTAACTTTCTTTAAATCTCTTCCTTTTTACCCCGATTGATTGAACACCCACCCTCCCCCCCTTTTTATTTTCATTTTCATTATCAATTATTGGTTTTATTTTATTCATTTTTTTTCTGTATTTGCGTATGCCTGAATTTGAATTTTGTATTTTCTTATTTATGTTATTATTTATATGTTTCTTATTTATGTATTTTCTTTGCTTTGTATATGTATCAGTTCAGTGACACTACTCAGGTTAATTAACCGGCTGTCCGGTCAGTTCATCAACACTAGTTTTGAAGTGCTGGTCAGTCAACCTCCTCTAATTTAGCTACAGCCAGTCAAACAATAGCATGGATACTGCATATGCAGGAGACTTAAGTCGTCGGTGTGGAAGTATTTTGGAGGTTGTTCAACAATTATTGGTTTTATTTTATTCATTTTTTTCTGTATTTGTGTATGCCTGAATTTGAATTTTGTATTTTCTTTGCTTTGTGTATGTATGTTTGTTTACATTTTGTACAGTAAAAAAAATAAAAACAGCTAAGAATGGCTCTATTTTCTCTCTTTTCAATAAAAATATCGAACAAAAAAAGAAAAAACAAAAGGGTCTGATGCAGACACATATTTGTTATTATTTACGGGGTTCTGCTCCAGGCTGGAAGCTTAAAGGAATACGCTACCGTTTGTTGAAATTGGGTTATTCACCGTCTCCTCTATATTTATATAGTTGGGTAAACGCATTTTTGTCTCAGTGCATGCATTGCCTTAGTCCGGCGGTGCCGTGGCTAGCTTAGCTTAGCGTAATGAATGGAATCCTTTGTGGCCGTGTAGCATGTCGTGAGTAAAATTGACCCAACAACAACAAAAACGAAATCTGGTGGCCTGCGTACTCACAACGAGAAAAATAGCCATGCAGATTAAGACTAGATGATTTCCTAGGCAAATATTGACTTGGGACTATATTGGGTGGAAGTAGACTACAGCCGAAGCACTGCTCCTCGGGCACAGAGATATCTGCAGCCCACGGGGCTCTGCGGCCGGCGCAAAGTCCCCCTTTCTCGGTTACTGTTTTACCGAAATGCTGATGCCCTGACGAGACTTCTCTACTTCACAAAAATGTATTAAAGTTAAATCGATCAAAAGCGTTAGCTTGGTAAGACCATAGAGTATGTGTTATATAAATGGCATGACGAAATTCAAAGTGTAAATATACGCAATGTATGTCGAAAGTCTAGCTGCAATGTTTCCCCGTTGGAATCAATGGCAAACAGAGCTATAGCTAGCTTCCTCCTAACGAGGCCTCTCCAGTTCACAAAAATGTATTAAATTGAAATCGGTAAAAAACGTTAGCTTTGTAAGACCATGTAGTATGTGTTATATAAATGCCATGACGAAATTCAAAGTGTAAATATACGTAATGTATGTTGAAAGTCTAGCCGCAATGTTTCCCCATTGGAATGAATGACAAAATATACACAATGTATGTCGAAAGCCCGTGGAGCCCCGCAGGCTGCCGATATCTCTGTGCCCGAGTAGCAGTGCTTCGGCTGTGCAATATAGTCCCAAGTAAATATCAGCCTAGAAAATCACTTATTCTTCAATGTGCGTTGCTATTTTTACTCGTTGTGAGTACGCAGGCCACAAGGAGTAATAAGGTTTCGTTTTTGTTGTTGTTGGGTCACTTTTACCCACGACATGCTACACGGCCACAAAGGATTCCATTCATTACGCTAAGCTAAGCTAGCCACGGCACCGCCGGACTAAGACAATGCATTCACTGAGACAAAAATGTGTTTTCCCACCTATATAAATATAGAGGAAACGGTGAATAACCCAATTTCAACAAACGGTGGCGTATTCCTTTAAAGTGGGTTAAAATGTAAAAATAATATATCAATAATAATAAATAATTTACTGAAAACCAAAATTAGCATTATCTTTACTGTATTGTTATCTGTTGGGAACACGTAAATTTCCCCTTAAACAAGGTAACTTAAAATCAGATGCATAATTCTGATATTTGACTGCTTCTGACAAGTCTGAAAGAGAGGCTTCTGTATCTACCTAGATAATATACAACCAAAGGCCTGTAATTATCATGTACCTACTATCCAGTTATGATTTAGCCATTTACCGTCAATCACCAAGGATACATCTTACTGTATTATCTGGTCAGAAAGGGTTTAAAATCTTTAGTATCTTAAAGAGTCAAACTGTGTGTAAATAGATGTTGACCGAGACTACAAACGACCCCCATCACAATCACACACACACTTGACGGATGTGACCTGTCTTCAAAGCACACTAGAACTACAAATCTGCCCTGGTCCCAAGGGCATTTTGGGAACTAAGAGAGGAGGTCTGGGGTGTGTGTGCATCTGTGCGTGCGTGGGGTTGGGGGGTGCAGAATCGAGACACAAAGGCAGGATTTTCCCTGGGTGTTTGGAGCGCGTGCACATGACGTCAAACGCTCACTTGCATGTTGGTGACGTCATTGCGCAATTATTTGCCTAAAGCTTAGTGGTTGTCAGAGATCTCTAAAGCAAAACATGGAGGAGCAGCTTGTCACTAAAATGAGAATAGCTAGTCCACCTTAAAGCCAGCCCACCTTAAGTTAGTAACCCTGAAGTTGTCGCTATCTCCGTGCCAGCTAACCCCATTCACTTTAACCAGCAGGTAGCAAGCAGACACAGGAACTTGGTTGGGTATTGAGTGTTGTAGTATTTATTCACCAACAGATAAACTATACACACTGCACTGTTACATTTACAGCTACAATGTTACTGCTAATTTCATACTCACTGACAAACCCACCTCCCCCTTTTTTTCTCTCTCGCTCTCCACCGCACTTTTTTGTTTACTCCTTCCCTATAATTGTGGAAGCTTAAACTGGGTTAAAATGTAAAATTAATATATAAATAATAATAATAAATAATTTACTGAAAACCAAAATGAGTTTGTTGAGACACTTAATTGTTCAGAGAAGACTATGGACATGGCTGTTTTATTGTTTTTGTTTGTTTTGTTGTGAACTTGAATGTCATCTTCTGTGAAGAAGACTGCAGTTACAAAAGAGAAACTAGATGGCAGGTTATAGATATAAGTTATTGTGACATTATGTTGTTAATAAATGTTTTAAATTTGACAATGTGTGACATTGTGAACAAATGTCAGATATTATATTGCATAAAAGTATAGTCCAAAAATGGCATAGCAACCTGTGCTTTAAAAAAAAAATAAAGTAAAAATCGAAAATCGAATCGAACCGTGACCTTAGAATCGAAAATGTAATCGAATCGAGGATTTGGAGAATCATGACACCCCTATTCATTTCCTGTAAATTCTTCACAATAACAATAACCACCTGTTATTTTTAGCTTAAGCTTTCAATATGAAGCAGGGAATTAAGGAAATGTTGGGTCTTCATCAGCAGTATTTTAACACAACTCCTATAAGCAAACATGAAAATAAAGCAGTGAAATAAAGCAGATATAGAAACTACTTTGAAGGTAATTTCAGACTGACTTTCAACAGTAAAGCCAACCAACAACGAAGTATTATCAAATCATATCAGCAGTCTGAAATAGGTGTAGGCTAAAGCTCTTGCTTAATGCCTACCCTTTTTAAACAAATCATATTTTATAGGGGTGTAACGATATATCGTGGTACGATTTATCGCAATGCAAAAATGTTACGATATGTATCGTAGAGGTATGGCGATATTATTATAATTTTTTTTTTTACTACCACCATATAGGTGCTGACACACATACCAGACGGCCGACCATCGGCAGAAAAGCCAGTCGAGATGATCAGTCGCGTCCCCGAGGTCCAAAAAACCATAGATAGAGAACAATATGCAAAAAACTGCCTTGGGACACATCAAAAAGACGAGGCGACGAGACGTAATACGCCTCCATAACAGCAGGCGGCGCTAATCTGTATTGTTGCCCAAGAAATGACAACCGGCAGCTGATTGGACGAACGCGTCACATGGGTTTGTGTTCTCCGGAAATTCAAAGCCAGACTGTCATGGCGGCCGTTCAGAATACGATCTCATATTGTACTAAAATAGTTCACTGAAACGTGTTTCTGAAAACATTTTAAGCGAGAAATAGGCCATGCAGTTGCTGAATCTGTCTTTATTTAAGATCAACAAAGGTCAGTTTAAAAGATTTTCATCAGATTTTGAGAGACTCATTCTGCTCGGCATTTCCGGGTGAGTCCCGACTGCCCTGCCGCCGACCGAACACGTCAGGTCGGCGAAAATTAACGCCGACAACCCCCCAGACTGACGACGGCACGGGACACAACGAACAGATTCGTGTCACTGACCTCGCCAGACTGTCCAACGGCCGAAAATCGGCCCTGTGTGTCCTGGCCTATGACGTCCGTTTAATCCTATTGGTTTAGCTACCGTACCCGCGTCATGTTTACATTCACTGCATTCATGCTCCAATAAATAGGATATGACGTCTGACTTTACATACAGAAGGATAAACAAAATCTTGATTTATATTGAAGTATTGTACATTCTTTAAGTTAAGTGTATAACAAGTTATTGAACACTGTTAATGTTAAATAAATCTGTTATTTGATTTTCAGTTGAATTTTTTTCTAAATATCGTGATACATATTGTATCGTGAACCCAGTATCGTGATACATATCGAATCATGAGCTGAGTGTATCGTTATACCCCTAATATTTTAGAAAATAATAAGTGTCTTACTTCAGACGATTATAAACAAACAAGAATAAACAAGACAATACAAAACAATCATATACAGCACAGTTGCACAATCCAGATCAAGGCAAACACAGCCATTACTTACTTTCCGCTCAACCAGTTAATAGTTAACTTACTGAGTGTCCAACATGTTTTCAATTCCTCATGACAGCTGTTCCATAGATTTACTGCTTTAACTGAAATACAATGATATTTTGCATTGGTGCTCACTAAGTGTATTGAATTTACAAGTTCCTCTTAAATCATGTTGACATGCTCTTACTGTAAACAACATTTGGATACTTTCTAGTAATTTGCTTTGTACATGATCTGTAATGTTTTTAGTTCAACTAGAGCATTTAATTTAGGGCTGTCCCAAACGATTATTTTTTAAACGATTAATCTAGCGATAACGATACATTTTTCAATTAGCAATTATTTTCCCATTGCTCAATTATAAACAATTCACACAAAACAAATTTCAATAAAGCTCAAATCTCTATTTATTCAAATTGTTTAACACTGCACTGTTCAAGTAAAATGATTTTTTTGTGCAACCTGAAGCCAGATGTAGTCTATCAATCCAAACACAAACTAAAGTCACTTTCAGGAGGAATACAAAACTAAAAACTTAAAGTAAACAGAGCAAGTGCAAAAAGAGTAGCCTGTATTTGCTTTTTTTAACAGTAGGTAAAATAATGAATAAGCTCTTGTTTAACATCTAAGTTCTTCTCCCTTTAATTTAACTTTAATTATTTGTATCTAAAGGGTGGTTAAGCACTGTAGGGAGGAGAAGTTGGAGGCAGGAGGGCATGACACAGGACCTGACAAAAAACTGCATGTAGGCAGAGAGCTTGGCTAGCTTCAGAGCTAAGGCGGGGCTACAGATTAGGTGTCCTTAAGCCTAAACAATACAAAGTATATAATGATTTTTCATTTTAGAAATCTTTTACTTTATATAGGGGTGCAACAGATCACAAAACTCATGGTTCGGATCACGGTTTTGAGTCACAATTGGATACATTTTCGGATCGCATCATTCGCTTGCATACGCGGTTCCCATGCCCCCTCGGGCTTGGACCCCTAATTATAATGTCTGTGCAACATGAAAAGGGCTTTTACGTGACAACAAGATCTGTTTTCAACTCAGACATCCTGCCGCTAGCTCGTCCTGCTAGCTGTCTGGGAGTGTATTCAGCCAGGCTTTGATGATAATCATCACGCAGCAGTTCCGTGTGTATTTGTAGTGTGTGACATCGATCTGGCGTTGGTGAGTAGGAGTCTTGGCAGTGGCGATTTGTGTGGTAGTTTCCTTACAACAAAAATACAACGAGCGCCCGCTGGTCTGGTGGATGTCCTCCAGAGGACAGGTCATGCCTTCGTGTGAATAATTGTAGTTTATTTCCCCCTCAAAAATATGTAATTGAGCACTGTAGTGGTTATGATATACCATATGATATCAGTGACTATGTAACTACATGGACACAGGATAAATGATGTCTGTGGCTTGCACAGTAATAGCGTTACTGAAAGCTAGCTGTAGCTTGCGCTTGGAGCATCTGCTTCACCTGCCTGTTGCTGCACCTCTGTCTGTCTCGTTCTTTCCACCTCTTGTGAGGCTAGTTCTTTGTCTGTATACTCCGGTTCGACTAAATAAGGACGACCATCAAACTCAAAAGCCTCTTCTATGTGTTCAATATCTTCTATATTCTACATAGTTACGTTACTCCAAGCTTCTTCCCTTGTGAACACCTCCGCGCTTCACTCTTCACACACTACACTCCGATCTGCACACTGCTATTCACCTTTTTCCTGCTACAACTGAATTCCCCCGGGACTTCAGCACGACACTACAGCTAGCCATCTGTAACACTATTTTACTGTACAAGGCACAGACATAATTTGGTCCGTTTCCATGTAGTTACATAGTCACTGATATGGTCATGGTTGTTGTCACGTAAGAGCCCTGTTCATGTTGCAAAGACATTTTAATTACATTGTGTGTCTGTTAAAGGAACAAAGGCACTCTTTAGTATATGCCCCCAAAACTGCCGTTTTAGCTAAATGGGAGCTATGGGCATTAGCTGCAGCAACTTTAGTTTGCTAGTACCGATTCTGTTTTTTTTTTTTTTTTTTTTTTTGCCAACGGCTGTACTCACATATTTATAGCGATCAAGATTAACATAAAAATTGCCTGGAGTTCTCCTTTAAACCTTTTTTACTTTTTACACAAGGTGAAACTTATATAGCGCTTATATAGTCTTAACGACTACTCAAAGTGCTTTTACATAGTACAGGAACCATTCGCACACATTCATACACTGTGGCCGAGGCTGCCATACAAGGTGCCACCTGCTCATCATATAAACATTCACACACATTTACACTTCGATATCACACATTCGGGGTTCAGTGTCTTGCTGTCAGGACATAGGACTGTAGGGCCAGGAATCAAACTACCAACCTTCCAATTGGTACCACCTAAGCTACAGCGGCCCCTTACAGCCATATTCAATACATTTGTTCCAAAAAATCCGAAAGGAAAACAATCAAAATAAAACTTTGATATTTTCCAATGTATTGTACTGCGTGGATAGTTTCACCCACAAGGCAGAGTTACTAATTTCCACTCTGTGTATTTGACTCAACACTTTCTCATTGCTAAGAGGCCATCAGTCCCCACCAGGGTCTCGGTCGTGGTGCAACAATAAATGTAGATAAACATGAACACTAAATAAACCATACAAAACTAAAACTCAGATAACTTGCACACCCAAAACATTAACAGAACATTATTAAAACACACTTTAACTAGGACATAATCCTTTCAGAACATGTTCATTTTTAACTGATCGGGGATCGGCATTTACCCTGATTACCTTACTCCGATCATTTACATCAGCTTGTAGTGATCACTGCCTTTAATCACACACGCCCTGCACCACAGACACACCGCCTGACTGCCTGGATGTTGGCACTTTCAAACCAAGATGGCGCAGCCACTCACCAGTGTCTGTCCACAGAGTGTCTCGTAGCTTGCCAGCCCTTGGCAACAAGTAACAAAGTCCATCTTTCTTAGTCACCCGTTTTTTACAGAAGCGGATTATCCAATTCTCCACACTTCTTCCGTGATTCCACCAGAAAACCATGCTTTCAAGCAATCATTCCCTGAAGCCAACATCACACGAGAAGAAAATTAAAGGTTGACTATTAAGCGCAAGTTTAGTTTTTGTTGTCCAGTGGGGAACTTGAAACTGTTTATGTTTTGGTTGGGGGTTTGTTGGGATCATAAAGATCACTGTGTTGAGAGAAAACACTAATTTGCTAGTTAATGTATTAAGCTTAAGACATATTTTAGTTACTTTGTTTACTTTGTTATTTTTGTATCGGATCTGGATCTTTATTTAAAAAATCGGATCAGATCGGGGGTCAAAAAAGCTGATCGAGACATCCCTAGTTTTAACATCTGTGCTGAGTGATCCGATCACAAGTACGTGTGTTCACACCTGGCAGTAGAATGTTTTTTTCCAGATGCACCTTGTTAAAGAGCCCCTATTAGGCTACGTTCACACCGCAAGTCTATGCATCAGCTCCAACGGTTGACAGCTGGGTTTATCGCCCAAAACGCGGCCAAGCTCGTTATAAAATGGGCAGGTGATGCGACCAAATTTAGCTATAAGGCTCTTCACCTTCCTTTGACACTGCGGCCACGTTCTCCTGTGTCCCCGTTCTTCCATTTCATTTGCTATTTTTTTAAAAACGGAGCGGTTGAAGTTGTGGAATTGCCGTTTGTGACACATATGTTCTCCCAGGCAATTTGTACTGGCTGTCAAATGTTTGCAGCATTCCTCGAGTGTTTGTGCGATAGACTACAGACTCTGTACTACATTTAACAATTATTTATTAAACACTAAATATTAAATTTAAATAATAATATATAATTACTAAATCATATATATGTGGCTGTCACATGGCGAGTAAATGTTTGTACCAAAATAGTTCTGTTTTTCATTGTTCATTTTGGCGAAGGTGCAGCTACTTTCTTCTGCTCCTCTGCTATCTGCGGGTCGGAGCTTCACGGGGGCTGGCCGACACACGCACACACACAGACGCCAGACACCACATCACTTCTGTTTACTGATAGCTATCGTTTACCTCAGGCTAATTAATTAGCTAGTAAACTAGTAAGTAAGTGGTGATTTTTGGCAACCAACTTTCCAAAAGAAAGCACATTGAAATTAAATAACTGATCATTACGACAAGCAGGAAACGGAGTCTCAGTTCACCGTCCGGGAGGCACACTTTCCACGGACAGCTGTAGGCTCGTACCGGTTAATGTTCTGTGCATTGTCCGACACATGCAGCCACCTTCCTGAAACCGCTTGCGAGACTGACACAAGTCTACAGCGGAGTGTATGTCCGAGCCTGTCTCCACCGCCGCCACCTGCAGGTTGTCAACTGTGTGGTTTGGAATGAAAGGCAGTAGGCACGTCTTGCTTGCTGATTTGAAAAAAATCAGATCTGGGCAAGATTTGAGTGTTCACACTACTTCTGAAGAAGTCTGACCTGGTCACTTGACCCCAAAACTATCAGATTTGGGCCACTTTTGCCTGCAATCTGAACGTAGCCTCCTTTTCAGCATCACATTGTACTCTTGGGGTCTACTAGAATAGGTTTACATGCTTTGATGTTGAAAAAACATGTTTCTCATACTGCCCCTCTTCCAAATCATTACATGTTGTTTAGCCAAACTTTGTTCAAACCCACAGAACTTTATTTTAAATTCTGCTGGAGATCAGAAAGTTTACATAGAAAGACAAAGGGCCGCAGGTTGGAACCCGAACCCTAGGCCGCTGCGGTAAGGAGTGAGCCTTGGCACATGGGGCGGATGCTCTACCAGGTGAGCTACCAGGGTGCCCCTAGAATGTTTGATGGAATGGTGCAGCTATAAAAACATGCAATCTTGGGGTTAAATATTTCAATGTGGAGCAGCAACAATTAGTTGATTAATCAGTCAATCGATAGAAAATTGCCAAACATTTTTAAAATCAATTTACCATTTAAGTAATTGTTTAAGGATAAAATTGCAAAAGATTCACTGGTATGATGTTCTCTGATGTGAATATTTCCAGGTTATTTTGTGTGTCTTATAGTAAATTACTTATCTTTTAGGTTTGGGTCCAACTGTTGGTCAGACATTTCAAATCTCTAGGAACTATTCATTATTTGCTGACATTTTATAATCTATGATTAAAACAATCTGTCCTATTTCACTCATTGTTGACTTCATATAGCTTCAATAAAGATCTGGAACAAGCAGATAATTAAAATACAGTTCATGTAATTATGTCAGACAGTATAAAATAACCTTTAAGCTTAAGATAAAATATAAGGGTAGTATTGGATTTTAAGAGGCTAAAACACCCAAAGGCAATGGCTAATTAAGATATATATTTCAGCATCCTGAAAATATTTATGTAATTGGGAAAACTATAATATTTTCTCCAGATGACTTTACAATATGGATATTGTTGCAGTGTGCGCTCTACCAGAAAATGTGTTAAAGTTACCTTACACCTCCATGGTGTAATAGGGTCTGGGGACTCCTCTGACTTACATAAAACAAAGAGCTCATTCTTAACTGTTACAGGTTTAGCATCACTGTTCACTGCCACAACCCCTCAGCTCAGGAGAGGTGGCAGACTTAATAAGGCTCCACTGAGAGACACTAACCAAGTGTTGAAATTCCCTGTGAAATTAATTACAAAAGCAGTGATCACAAAATAAATCTGTCTGGGAGAAAAAAAAGATTTTATTTTTAAATGCTGTTGTTTGGTTGTCTTAGACACTCCCCTCCCCAAGGTGTCAGAATTTCTATTCAGACTCACAGTTTGAAGTCTCTTTTTTTTCAGGGCTAATTATTGAAATTCATTAATAATAAAACTGAATAAAAAAGCCAAACCAATTCCAAATGAACAACACCTCGACAAACAAACCAAACATAAAAAGGGGGCAAAAAACTAGCCCCAACTAAACAAAGAGCTTAGTGAGAAATTGGATTGGCTGTCTGGCGGGAGACTGCAGGGTAAATATTGTCTGAGCCCGAGAGTGCGTGTGTGTGTGTGTGTGTGTGTGTATGTGTGTGTATGTGTTTGTGTGTGTGCGTGTGTGTGTGCGCATGTGTCTGAGGGAGAGTCAACAAGTAGCCGTGTGCGTGTTTGGCCTGAGGTAGTTGACAGATGACCCTGCTGCCACCTACACACTAACACCACTCATACACAGGATTACAGATCAGGCCGTTCGCAGCCGTCTGGCTGGCTGGCTGGCCTCTGCTGCAGGCTAACTGTTACATACACAGAGACGCAGACAGCTACTCAAGTCTCTGAAGTAGGGACTCAGACCTTTCCCAGTGGCAAGTCCATGTACTGTATAGTGCTACTATATACTGCTATGTGTGCATCAAAAGAACCAGGATGATGATAATAATAATAATTGTATTATGATACAATATTCTAAGATCATTATTTCATACAAGTGTCTTCCAGTTAGGCCTGTCACGATAACAAATTCTGCTGGACGATAAATTGTCCCAGAAATTATTGCGATAAACGATAATATTGTTGTTCTGAGACCATTTTCATCTAATATAATGATAATGGCATAATAATGCAGGTACACCTTTTCAAAGATCAATACACTTTTTTTTCTAGAGAATATTTAACACTGGAACTGGAAGACATTTTAAATATCCACAATATGTCTTCGATCTCCTTTAGTATGTCGTCTTTCACGCTGTTGCACAGTTGGGGAATTGCCGTTTGTTCATTTAACAATTATTTATTAAACACTAAATATTAAATTTAATAATATTAATAATAATATATAATTAATAAATTATATCTATTTCTATGTGGCTATTTTCCACATGGCGAGTAAATGTTTGTAACAAAATAGTTCTGTTTTTCAGTCTTCATTTTGGCGAAGGTGCCGCTACTTTCTTCTGCTCCTCTGCTGTCTACATGTCGGAGCTTCGCGGGGGTGGGCCGACACACACACACACACACACACACACACACACACACACACACACACACACACACGCACACACACGCGCGCAACTCTGACACACTTTCCGCACTCCGTGTCCACGGACAGCTGTAGGCTTTTACCGGTGATAATGTTCTGTGCATTGTCGGACACATGCAACCACTTTCCTGAAACTGCTTGCGAGATTGACAAGTCCACAGCGGCGTGTATGTCCGCCTGTCTCCACCGCCTCCACTTGCAGGTTGTCAACTGTGTGGTTTGGAATGAAAGGGAGAAAACAGGATGCAGAGTAACACGGCGGATATCACTCATATACAATTTTTTTTTTTTTACGCCGCCTAAACTGCAAAGGAAACCTTGCTCCAACTCTCAACTAGCGTTTTCTGTCTCTCTCTCTCTCTCTCTCTCTCTCTCTCTCTCTCTCTCTCCGCCAGGAGTCCCTCCTCCCAACACAAAGACCATGCGACTGACAAGAGGGTTCACTCCTCGTTACGCTAAGGAACCAAGAGTGGTCCTCCAGTTGCTTTGGTAGAGAGAGAGATAGACAAGGAAAACAAACAAGCATGCAAATGGGAATTATCGCGGCTGGAAAAGTTATCAAGCTAATTTTTTTTTTTATTGTGCGATTAATTGATTTATTAACTATCGCGACAGGCTTACTTCTGACTTTAAATTTGTTGATACTAGTGCTAGTTTTGGTACCAATAAAGGAAATGTTTGGATGCCTTACAATGAGAAATATAAATGTCTTGATACAGAACCATTTTTCATCAAAAATGCCAATGTTCTTAAATGTTAAATGTCTAACCTGGTTTCTGCAGGTTTCACAAAGTCAAATTTAAGACTTTTCTAAGACCTTTTTAAGACCATCATGAATAAAATTTAAGACCTATATCACGACATTAAAAACACAAATGTCATAGATGTCATAGTCGGGAAACATCATCTAAAACAATTCTCCAATTACCTCATTCGCATTATAGGACTGGTGTCTAGTCAACCTGTGGTAGGGTTGGGCGATGTCCCCTAAATTGCCAGTTGACGATGTTTACAGTAAAACATCATGATGGACGATGATATCACACTCTTTATTTTACTATATCTCTTTACATAAATACTTTTTTCTACTACTATGGGCTAACAGTTCGATCAGACATAATTTAAATGCCCTCTGTAAATAGACAGTATTACATGGCTATGCTGCCGCCTGCTGGTAGGGGCAGTAATTACAATTTGACCTACTTAACTTAACTATGGCGCCATAAAGTCTAGACTCAATCAGATGTCCGTGATCTGCGTAACGACAGTACAGTGGAACGTTTGCCTTTAACAAAGCGACAGTATAACTTAATAAACCATCACTACTGAGACTAAACTACATTCTCCGTTATATTTGCACTGAATAACGCATTCAATAAACAGAAACATAACTCTTACAGCGCACGTGAACAGATGCGCAATATAAGCTCACACATAAAATAGCACCCTCGTGAATTAGCCTACTGTTGCTAACGTACATTCATAAATCCTGCATAACAGTGTCCCGTACCTACAGGACATCATACTTACTTATTGTTGCACAGCAGTGTCCATAAACTTAGTCCAATGAGGGAACAAAGTAAAGTGTGATAGTATTCCACGTTAACGCCTTTTCTCTCTCAACTACCGCATGCTTAATTGCGTTAATAGTCCAGGGCTACTACTGACAGGGAGAGAGAGAGACTGTATTGGCGCTTTTCCATTACATGGTACCTACTCGCCTCGCCTCTACTCGCCTTTTTTGGTTTTCCATTACGAATAAAAGTACCTGGTACCTGCTAACAGGTACTTTTTTTAGTACCCCCTAAGTCGAGGTTCCAAGCGAGCTGAGGCGAGCCGAGAAGGTGACGTGAAACCATGTAGGCTACAGATTGGTCGGAAAGAATCGTCACTGATCACTGCATTGCTAGCAACAGACGGCATTTTTAAATAGTTTAGCCAGCGGTATTTATTTTGCTGCCGGAGGCTCCACGCAGAGCTTTCTCCGTAGCATACAAGTGGCCTGATGTTTATAGTTGTGCGCTGGTGTGTGTGTCGAGTCGCCGTGTGTGTGTGTAGCTGGTGAGCGAGGGAGAAGTGAGATAGTGCCGGCGATTAGCTCCGCAGCGAGTAGTGACTCTAGAGTCCTATAGTGAGGCGCAGCCAATCCAGTCTGCTCAAAGCGATGGTCTTTTTCACAAATAGGTTGCACGTAAGGGGAAAGAAAGTATCTTCCACTTAAGGGGCCCTATCTTGCACCGTGTGCAGCACAGTGCAAAGCCCGATGCAAATGTAAATTTTCCATCCAGTGCCAGCAACTAGGTTTAGCGTGTGTTTGACAGGGTGGGGGGCGTGGCATCACGATCTCCATCCATCGGCACAACCCTACCCTGTGGAGGACCCAGAGTAGGGTTTGGTTTAATTTTTTTCCGATACCGGTCCTAAAACAATACTTTTAATTACTTATAACCAGTGTTGCCACAGTTAATTTGAAAAAATAACTTAGTTACTTTACAGATTACTTGATTTTAAAAGTAATTAAGTTACTTTACAGATTACTTGATTTTAAAAGTGTTACTTTTTTAGTTACATTCAGCAACTGCCGACAACACCCCCACAGCCTCAAGATAAAAATGACAACCGATTTACTGTGAGGCAGCTCGGCACTGCCAGTAGTAGGGATCTTGTTTATTACGGCACGAAAGAGAGCGAGTCAACCATGTTTAAGGGCAGCATTTCCGCTACAATATACTGCCCGACCAACTTCAACTCTCCCCCATTTACTGGTTTAGCACCGAAGTCCAGCTTTTGTTGTTTGGGTGGTGGGGGACCTACTTCTCTCTGCTTTGCACCACCTGCTGGGACTTGCTCTGTAAGTTTGACTGCAGTGCTGCGACTCCAAATGTTTCTTTAAATTTGACGTATTTTTGTAGCTAGATAGCACTTTGTCGCCACCAGCACAGAGTGTACAACAAACCTTAATATTGCCGTCTTTAGCCGACATAAACTCAAAATAGTGACTGTATTTCCAGCTCAAAAACGCGCATCTCTCTCCTCCCTCCATTGTTGTTTGTTTGTGTCGCTGCTTGGTACACGTGAACTGTCCACATGGTGAAAACGTGACTTGTCGCATACGTGACTTCACTCCCCGAGACGCAAGAAGAAAGCAAAAATATATATTTTTACTAAGGAAAATGACAAAAATAGTAACGCACAGTGACTTGGATAAGTAACTTTAATCTGATTACTGGTTTGGAAATACGCGTTAGATTTCTCGTTACTGAAAAAAGTGGTCAGATTACGCGTTACTGGCATCACTGCTTATAACAAACTTATTTTACCAGTGAATTGCAGTTACACAACAAAATGAACCACTAGATGACAAAAGGGTATTTTACAAAAACATGGAATGCACCACCAGCTTCCCAACTGTAATTGAACGTACCATTAAGTCCCGTCTGTGTTGTTTCTCCGACAACTCTGAAAGCACCACCAGTCTATGGTGCAGGTACTCTGTGTCTTAACTGCAGACTGTTGGACGTACCAGTGTGAAATACTGCCACACTTTACACCATTTAACTTTCAGCATTTAACCGTATTCAATTCAATTTTTATTTATAGTATCAAATAGTAACAGCGTAGTAGCACATTCAAGCAGCTACTGGCTAACGGTAGGCTAACATTACCTTCTGCACCGATGCTTCTGTTGCCTCTGATGTGCATTTTAGAGCACCAAAGAGCAGCACAGGCATTTAAGTGGCACCATCAAAATGAGGCACCTAAATCCACGTTCCTATTCGGCCTGGTAGATAACATATTGGCACCTAGTTTCAGTACCTCCGCTCTGTTTGCTCTGATCCAAAATAGGCACGGAGGTCACTTACAGGACCTGCGGAGCTGCTGTCTTGGTCTTGCCTAGGGAGTGTGGAGGTAGTGCTGGGGCCGGAGCCGCCAGATACTCGGCAGAACTGGTTGATGGCTTTCGTTAGCTGGAGACCATTCACAACAGTTAGATGTTTCTCACTTTCTGCATGAGACTCCAGTGCCTGTACACCCAACGTTCCTAGTTTAATTGCTTTTGCGCTTGCATATCAGAAAGTATGGGGCGTAGAAATAAGCGCTGAAAAATTTAACAATTTAAAACGTTGGAAAAAGCAAAAACAAACGGTGAAAAAAAGGCTTTGAAAACGTCGAAAAAAAGGTTTTTTAAGGTTGATGGGAAGACAACACAAGGGTTAGGCTAAGTTGCATGTTGTCTCATTTGTAGTCGTTATAAAGAGAATTATATTTGCACTAGCAAAAGAAAGAACTACAACACCACAGAATAAAAAATTAAAAAAAACATTCTAAAGCGCTGCAAGAGCATTTCAACGAGCATTAGAGGTAGCATTACATGGAGGTAGGAAAAATAAGACCCTTTTAAATCTATTTAAGACCTAGACAAAATACTTTAAGACTTTTTATGGCCTTACATTTTTGAAATGTCAGACTTTTTAAGACCCGCAGAACACAAGCAACCTTTGTTTTGTCTGCTGTTTTTCAATCACTGTACATCACTTTGAATTGCATTTTGTTGTTTGAAAGGAGCTATATAAATAGTTTGATTGATTGATTGATTGATTAATTGATTGATTGATTGATTTAAGAACTTTGCCAAAAATAAGAGTAATAAATTGGCAACGGTTTGATTTAAATCAACTAACTGATCAAAGAATAAGTAAACAGGATTATAAATCTAACCAGACTTTAAATGTCAGCTTTCTGTACTTGACAGTTGTTTGTACTTAGTGCTATAGACACATTTTGGTTATACCAAAATGTATTGAGTTTTGATACCCTATTAATTTTTTTTCCAGGCAAAAAAGACAAAAATTAAGAAGGTACTTGTCACACAACAAAAAGTGCTAATTTTTTTATTCAATTACTTGCGGATGACTACTACCTGACTTAATTATATTACTTCTTGCAAGCAAAAAAAAATACATTTTGAAGTTACTACACTACATTATAAAAGTTAATTGTTATTTCTAGTTTTTAATCCTTGTTTTTCAGGTTATTTTCCTGATTGCTGGTGCAGTTTAACTTTGTTTAAGAATCTTCTGGAATCCATAATACAAAACAAACCACTGCACAGCAATCAAGATAACGTCTCTTGATTAAAAAAAGAAAGTGGTTGCATTAGGGACAAGTGAAATGACCTCACACAGTCATGGCATTTCCCCACTTTTTTAAGAAAGACAGTAATGATAGGAGGATTAAACGATGACGACACTTTTGAAAAGACATTTTTGATCTCAATGAGTCGTTCCTGGTTAAATAAAAGGTCAAATAAAATAAATAAAACAATTTGTACAGAGACCGTACGAAAAAAGGAGCATTCTTGGGGAAAAGTACACGGGGAAGTTTGATTACCTGGTAAGTCGTTTGCCCACTCATCTTGCAGACAGACCTGATAAAGTATGAATTTACACTTTTTAATAATCGCCATTTTGATGTTGTTATTTTGGCATCATTTGTTTATCCATTTATTGCAATTAAAATACAACTAAACTAGGGATGGGCATTCGATTAAATTTTCTTAGTCGATCGTCGGGAGAATTAATGATCATTTTTTATATTAAAATTCATTATTTATTTAACTTTTTATAAAATTAAAAATGCAATGAAAATACAATAATACAGTGTGTTTTTCCTCAATGAGATCTTAATTACAAGAAGAACAACTTGTGGCAGTTAAACTGGAGGTTATAGAAAAATATATAGATTATAGATAGCCTATATGCGCTGTGGTGCGGTGCTCTGAAGTAGCGGAACCTGCAGCTGCGAGCCGGCGTTCTTAAACAGAGACCCTCGTTTGTTCCAAAATAATAAATAAAAAGAATCATATTAAATAATAACTTAACCAAAAACATAATAATACTTAGATCTGACAGGTTTTGTTAAATGTAACTCAAAACTATCCAAGGCACGGACAAAGCCTAATAAAAAATAACTAGTAGGCTAACTCACATACAACTTCTGCACCAGTCTACCGATGTTTGTTGAGAAAGATAAGCAAGTTGAAATGATCTGGGGTCAGACGCGACCACTACCTGGTGACCGTCAGTCCAGCCCCCAAAAACAGCCGCGTTGCCGGGATGCACAGGTACCTCCGCGCTAACTTGGCCAGCCCGGGGAACCTTATTTTGTTCTTCGTAGTGAGTTTCTACCAGTCTAGTGATGGTACGTCGTGACAAAATGTGATATGCTGGTTCCAATATCCATCTCAATGAACTTGCAGATCCCTTGGGTAATTTTCTGTGCTCGTTGTGCATCACAGCTCCTCCGTGCTAACGCAAAGTTTATGCTAGGTTGAGACAGAGCAGGATGCACCGCGACCGCCACCAACATTAACCAGGCTCGGATGCACTTTGTTTAGTGTTAGGTTACATCATTTGAGTCGTGGCCGTGTTGTACTAATACACGGCATCTCAGTGTTTGCGGTGAACTAAGTCGTTTAAAAAAATTATTCTAAATGGTCCCACGCCACACTTTTAATTGAATTGCTTCAAGACTCCCAGTACGCAACGCAACCAGCAGTAGTGTAATCGATAACAAATTAACGTGATTGACGAAATTCTTAATAATCAATTATCGATCGACGAGTAATCATGCCCATCCCTAAACTAAATCTGTACCTCAAGTAGGGCTGGAAGTGGGCTGGAAGTGGCAGTCATAGTAGTAGTAGTCACGTCCTGGAGTAGAAGTGAAAATTACCATGCTTTTTGCTCCTCCAGATGATATTATTAATCTAGACAGGACCAGGCACGGCGCCAGGATTCCAGTTTTGGATGGGCCAGACCAATTGTGGGTGGGCCTTAAATTAAAAACGTTATCAAATCCCTGTTTAACCTAATACAAATGACTGGCTAATATACTGTTATATTATGTATATTATATGTGCTTACATAATAAAGATTGTAATAGCTTGATGCTATTTATATGTTGTTGCATTGTAAAAAGTTTCGGTGCAAAGGACGGACCTATCCGCGATCGCTCTCCTTGGTTCTGCCCAAAAGAAGAGCGCTTTGGACTCTCCATTACGCACCATACCTGGCTGCGCTATAGCGCATCTCTCCTAACCTAAGGCCTATCGACTGTAAAAGTGGTCAGGAATCTAATATTTCCCCAAAACATAGTTTAGTTCTGCTCGTATAACATAAGGCCGAATATTTCACAATTCTTTTCAACTGTTTTAAGTTTTCAACAATATACAGATCAACAATACTGCCCGACAGTTTCAATCAATAATCGGCCACAGAACATGTTCATTGACAACGTCATCTGTCATGTAAAACAAGACTCAAGTTATTTCCTTACTTTAGTGTGATGATTCATGTTAAAAACATGTTTAACAAAAATAAATAAATCGCATTAAAAGCCCTAAAGCATTATTGGCCATAACAAGAGAAAACCATGAGGGAAAAAACAACTTGACAACAGTAACAAGCTGTTATAGAAATAGAACTGCGCCTGCAGCTTCTGTAGCGGGTTATGAATTGATTATTTTAATCCATATATCTCATATAACGACATAATACAATACAGGCAGAGTAGCCACATACCTTACTGTTATCCTCTGGCGGTCCTACACAATTAAACTCAGCAGAAGAAGTGACCGGATACTTTAGCACGGGTTGAGTTGCGGGCTCATCCACGGAAGACCGATCCACAGGGCTATATCCATAGGGGCTATTTCATCCACTCGCGAGGCAGAGGCAAAGGCTATAGCACCGGCGCTGGTCGCGCTAACCGCGCTGGCCGCGCTAGCCGCGTTAGCATCCTGCGGTGGCCAAGACAAAGATGTGCTAGGCGTTGTGGATCTCAGCTCTCCATCTCCTGGTTGCAGCGATGACTCTGAGACCGTTCGTGCACGTTTAAGGTACCTAAACAACGGCTGTTGCAACCTTGTCCTTTACTGGAAATTATTTTCACACTCTCAGATCACTGGGAGCTAGCCTAGCATACCTACAAGCTACATCCAATCCAAACCTCACTGTCTGCTGAACTTGCGCAGAAACATAAAAATAGACATGACCAGTTTTTTTTAATTGTTTTTGAAAACTAAACATTTAGACAATTTTAGCACAAATTATGAGATTATTTGCCGATTTTTAATAATTCTTCACCAAATTATAATATATTAATTAATTAATGTTTTTTGAGGAAATGTTTTGGGTGGGCCTGTTGAAAAGTGGGTGGGCCTAGGCCCGTCAGTCCCACCCATAACGCCGTGCCTGGACAGGACCCGGGCACAAAGCAACAATAGTGGTTATTTTGGCCATATTGATGACAAAAAGAAACGCTGTTGGTGCCCACAGCTCTCCAGCGGCAGGTGGCGCAAGTAGCACAAGTAATGCAATTAAACTGCAATGATCCTAATATGATCTCGCAATCAAACTCACACGATCAAACTATGGCAATCAACTCACACAATCAAAGCAACGTGAATGTTGGCTCCGCCTCAATGTCAACGCGACATTAAGAGTTGAAAATGTTGGCAGATGACCTGCCATGGTGTCACCCTGCATGGACTATACCTTTACACAGAAATCTAACTTTCTATAAAATTTGATTTGCAATTAGATGAATGATAGTTCTTATCATTGTGGGTTAAAAATGTTAAAAGAAAAAGAGTATTTTCTGGGACTGCTAACAGTAGGTTTAAGCTAAACAATGTGCACAAATACAGCAAGTCTTTTATGAAGCTGTGCTGTTTAACCTCAGGACTTTATAATACCATACCTGTGATATGAGATAACTGTACTACACAATGAATCCAAGCACAGCAACAACATTCCCAGTGTGTAAGCATGGGGTTCAATTCCTGGCCATGACACACTGTCTGCACTGTGATCCTTCTATGTTCGTAGTCCCTTTCAATTTTCCTCCTCGTCTGACTAAATAGGAAACACACCAGTGAGACCGCCTGCTTCACTTTAAAAAAAAAAGGCAGACTGTAGCTCTTTTCTTCAGCCAGAGAAATCATCAAAGCATGAGCTACATTATTCAGCCTTGCCGAGTCTGCATGACAACACAGCCGACAAACAAGAGCTCTTTTCAAACCAGACGGCCACTACAGTAGGACACAGCTATTTCAAACCACTTGTGAACAGAGGCTCCCTCCAACTAGTGAGATGTTCAGAAATACATTAAAAATACCAGGCCAGCATTTATTTAGTACCAAACATAGTCAGTCGCATGCATAATCGTTAATATACTATGCTGTTAAATATGCTGCAAGTATCAATCAACACAGTTATTTGATTTTGTTTTGCAGCTCTGCTTTTCTGCTCAGTTTGGAAGTTTTAGGCAGTTATACTGGATTCTCTAATTACACTCTCTCTGCTGTTATCAGTGTGTCTGTGAATGCACCAGTTCATGCCTTACTATGTGTTTTTACTGGCTGGCAACACGATGATGCCACAGAAAACGAATGGTAGAACACCAGTCCGTCTGCTGGACAAACACACACACACACACACACACACACACACACACACACACACACACACACACACACACACACACACACACACACGCACACTTCTTGGTTACAATGTGGCAGCAGCGCAACCACGCTCAGCTGCCAAATCTACATCTAATATCCTGCGTTCACCTCACTTTGCCCAGGCCTGGCCTCGGCCCTGGTGGAAATTACACATCACTGTAACTCTGTCCATCCGTCTGTAGCTTGTCTGTCTGTCAGTATGTCTGCCTGTCTAGCTTGGGATGTGTCTATCTACATCTCTGTCGGTACTTGTCCAGCTATCTGGTTATAAATCTACCTGCATGTCTGCTAGGTGCATCCTCTTGTTATTTGTCTTCTTCTGTCGGACTGGATATATACACTGTCTGGCTGTCCTCTGCATTGCTACCTGTCTGTCTGTATGTCTGTCTGTCTGTGGTTCAGTCATAAGAGGAACATCTGCAGTGGATCTAGCAGGCGGCAGTGTTAGGGCAGAGCTGATAATGATAGTTTCTCTCTGGGCTGCTCAGAAGGCAGACAGACATAACATACCATTCCAGCATTTCCTGTCTATGCTGACAGGCAAACTATTTAACCCTCTGTGGTGATCCATCAGCGCATATGCACAGCTCAGCAGGCCTATAAGGCTAAATCTTCCAAGTTTAAATATAAAACCAACCCCTATAGCAGAAAACGTCCATGAAATGTAAAGCAGATAACTTAAAGTCAGAAGAAACAGTAAAGGAAAACTCACAATAGAAGACTTCTCGTTAAAAGCAACTACAGTAAATCTTTATTACATATCAAGAACTAAAATATAAGTATGTAAAATGCTAATGCTATATGAATATGACATGTTTTTCCACTGTAACTGTTGAGTACTAACGTTACAGCATGTCTATGTAACGTTAATGGCTACTAAAAGCTTAGCCATATCATAAAGTTTGATATAACCATACTATAAACTCAATATTGTGTGGTACAAACTTTAAGTCAAACGAAGACAATACAAGAGATTATAAACACCAGTGAGTACTCTAAGGTCACCATAAAGTTACTATTAGACATAGCCGACTGTTAGTCCCTATAGAAGTATTATAGACTACTATAAAGAATATCAGTGTGAGAGGAAACGGTCGATAGCGAGTTAACAGCAGAATTGGTTGACCGTCTTGGATTAATACTCTTGGTAGATGTTTTACCGTGAGGAGAAACGCAACAAATGTTACTCACATATCTCCATTCCCTGTGGCTGGGAAGCAGAGCAGTTGCAGGAGCAGGTGACATTGGAGTTGCCGGGGCCGCCAGGGGCCGTTAGGTTTTGCATGGGGCTGGGCAGACCGGGACACCGCTCCGGGGAGAGAGCCGCCGCCACCGTCGGGGCCCCACGACTGAAAAAAAAAAAAAAAAAAAAAAAAAAACTTCCAGTCAGCTGCAGCAGGGTCCGCCGCTACGAGTAACTCCCGACAGTTTCGCACTTATTTTCCACGGTTTCTCTCACGCCATATTTGTCTCGGAACGGCTCGGATAGTGAATTAGAAGGAGATTTGGGGGCGAGCCATTGCCCGTGGCTAACGCATTGTATGTTTTCCCGTTCCTTCCTCCGCCGCTCAGAGCAGCCTGTCCTTCCTCTACTAGAGCAGAGCACACACACACACACACACACACACACACACACACACACACACACACACACACACACACACACACACACACACACACACACACACACACACACACACACACAGCAGGCTCACGCCCACGCCTCGCCCACAAACTGACAGACTGCCACTCCATCCAATCAGAGGGCTCCAGAGGAGAGACAGACAGGGGAAAAGAGATGTGTTGCCTTCAGGAGCGGACTGAAATACCAACATTCTAAGCCAAAAATATAATCAAATGCCATGTGTTTAGTGTTTAGTAAATGTGTTTAGGCTCAGCACATGATCTGACTCAACGACATTATATGTTCATAATTTGCAGTAATGCAAATTAGAGATAAAAAAACACTATGTGCTTGTGATAAGTAGCCTACTTTTTAAATACGTAAAAGATCATTTTTGTTTATGCAGGGATCCCTGTTTCAGTCATGCTTGGTGTCGTGCTGTGTGGTGTCAGTATTTAATATTCATGAACACCCTTGCATATATTAGCTGCAGAATGCATTCATTGGGTATTGTAATGCCACAATTTATCCAGCTGAGAGTGCTGCACCTGTTTAGCAGACTACTATCTTAATAGTTAAGTCGGAAGTCTTTGCTTTAAGCAGCAAAAATACTGCAGCCCCCACCCCCACCCGCTGACCTGACTCAGAAAACTAGCAGACGGCTCGGTCGTGGTTATGGCTGAAGAGGAGGGGGGGAGGCAAGGCCAGGACTAGTCAGTCTGTTTTATTTGGGTAGGGTGGGGAGAGTGCTTCGAGTTTCACTCCCTTGTTACGGTGAACCGCAGCCAGTGGAGACAAATCTTTGAAGGGGCTAACCTTGAGGTGACCCTCTGCGCCAGTCTTGTGGTTGAGGGGCACATGTGCAGCAGAGAAGACCCCCCTACCCTCCCCATCCTCCCCTCCAGCCCAAATATCCCCTCTGAATCTAACCAACAGTGCGACCCCCTGAACCAACGCACAGACATAAACACACTCTAGCACAGGACTACCTGCAGTCTATAAATAAACTAGCCTGTTCAAATTAAAGAGAGCCACTCTTGACCAGCAGTGTTGGGAGTAACGCGTTACAAAAGTAACGCAATTACAGTAATGTATTCCTTTTTGCTGTAACACAGTAATATAACGCATTACTAATTACATTTCTGTAATATTATACCCGTTACAATCTCAGTAACGCGAGTTACAACGCATTTTAACGTAACATTTAGTGGTGTTTTGTTTTTTTAAGAATTCACCAACACCAAACATTTCTTCACAGGAAAAAAATAAAAATTCGATGGTTGAGATGACTGCAGAGACAGATAGGCTACATTTGCGAGATGGACATAATTTTCAGAAGTTATTACACTGCGTTGAAGCGAGCTGTCCCGTCACTGTTGCCGCGGTCAGAGCCAGAACCAGAGACGCAGAGGTGTCAAAAGTATTCACATTCATTACTGTGAATACTTTTGGTACAACTGGCAAACTGGTATAGATACTAGGGTTTGAAAAGACTTTTGTAGAAGTTGAAGTATCAACTCAAGCTTTTTACTTAAGTAAAAGTGTAAAAGTACTGGTTTCAAAACTACTTAAAGTATAAAAGTAAAAGTAATATAAGGCAGAGATCTTCAACGGGGTCCTCAGAGTCATTGCAGGGGGGCCTCCAAATTATTGTAAATTTTTGAGTCTTTAAAAAAAAAATGAAAATAATTAAACTTCATAATTCCAACTTATTATTAGCAAATATAAATTCCCACTGATGATAGGCTTACTGGCCTATAGGTAATGTAGTCACTAAGATATCAGCCCACAGATATAGTTAATCCTAGATTCACTGGGCCACATATGTAACATTAAAATATGATTTATAAAATCATGCCAACAATTAATAAATATTTTAATAGCTTATGAAAAAAGGGTATGTAAGAAGTCTTTAGGTTGCCATAACAGTTATTGTAGGCCCAGTTTAATATGCAACTTAATTTCATACAATATGTAGTAGGGGGTCCCTGCTACATCTCACTTTAAGTTAAAGGGTCCTTGGCTTAAAAAACGTTGAAGACCCCTCATGTAAGGGGGAAAAAATGCCATTAAGGACAAAAGCTTAACCCCAAAACGTGGGAACAAAACCCCACTACAATAAAAAAAATAATTTCTAAGGGCCATAATGACTATAATAATGTTATATTAAAATCATACGTGCAAACTCAGAAGGGCTGAAAAAGGTGACACATCTCCTCTGTGTTTTTCAGACAACGGCAGCTACAGTCTGGTGTTACAATCCTCTCCAGTGAAATACAGACACATTTTTACACCGTTTAGCTGTCAGCATTTTAACCGTGTTTACTCCAGCTGCTAGCTAACCGTAGGCTAACGTTATCTGCTGCCAACTGTAGTGTTAACTAGCGTCCGGTGCGGCGATGTTTCAGTTCCCTCTAACGTCCATTTTTGCATCAGAGAGAAGCGCAGGCATTTAAGTGTGCACCTAAATAAGGTACGAAATCCGCGTTGCAATTCGGTCCGGTAGATAACGGTTGTTAAATCGCCGGTGACGTATTAGCACCAGGTCTGTGCATGTGCGATGGATCGCGTACAAACCAATAGGGTGTCGGAATAGCTATGTTTATACTTCTCATCCAACCACAATCAAAATCACTCTCTCCGGATGGTGCGATTTATCTGGATAGGGTTTTTTTGTGTGTGTGTTTTTGAATGATGACGAGCCGGAATGAAAACAAGCCGAACTGAAATAGGAGTAACAAGGCTATTTTTAAAATGTAAGGAGTAGAAAGTAGGCTAGCCTACAGATAATTGCGTGAAAATGTAAGGAGTAGAAGTAAAAAGTATGCTGTAAAATAATTACTCCAGTAAAGTATAGATACCCAAAATTTCTACTTAAGTAAGGTAACAAAGTATTTGTACTAAAAAAAACTCATCACACTGACTGAAAACTGTTTGGGAAATGCCTGCCCTAGAGGGGGGAAAACACCAGTAACCAAAGACAATAAAATGGACCTCTGTGAAAGAAAATACGTTAAAATCAAAGACCTTCAACAGATGTTGTGCATTAAGTGCCGCATCACTAGCCAAGTTCTACATCCAATCATGCAAAAATATTTTCTTTAACGGCTTACACACTCCTCCATGAGCGAACTGACACTTATGAAAGCGAAGAAAAAATGACCCTGATGCAATTTACAAATGCCTGGCTGCTGTCATGATTTTATTGAAGCAACAAATTGAGATGCTGCTGTCTTGACAACTAAAGCAGCATTATCAATTGAGACACTGAGGAGAGTTTTTTTTCTGCCTTGATGTGAGGTCATTCTAATGTCCTCACATAAAACACACTCCAGACATGCATGCACATCCCAGACAAGCTCTCATATACAGACAGACTTAGACACACACCAATTCTCGCTTTTGCAACCCACCTCTTTCCACTCACAAACATCCCACCACCACCAAATAACACTTACACACACTCAGACACATGCACAGTCTGTCTGGAGCGTCAATTTAGTCCCCGGGGAGCATGCAGGGTGACACCACTAACAGGCCAGACCAGACTAGACAGCCAGCAGACAGATAAATACTAGGCACGGCTGAATACCTAATGCACTCTAGTCTAGCAGCTCGCCTACCATCCCCCATGACTGCAGTCTGCAAACACACACACACACACACACACACACACACACTGCACGCATAGCCTGTCTGTGTCTCTCTGGAAACATCTGTCTCATCTTGTATTTGAGGAATACTAACCTTAGGTTGATAGGTTTATCACACTCTGCACATGTGTATGAGTCTATTTAAGGAACTTTGCATATGGCTTTCCTGCTTACATATGGGTTTCATGCTTATTCAGGAGTTCACTCTGTGTTGCTGTTGTTTTGTGACCATTTGATTCAAAGCATGGCATGTTCATGTTATGTCTAAAAGATCTAAAAATATATATTTTTTATATTAAATGCAAGCAGGAAAGGAAACACCACCACCATGTGTCTGCACACAACCATACCGATGACATTACCACTCCACACTTGAAGCCTTGATAAGCCTGTTGTTGTGTGTATCACATATTTAAAGATAAAGTTAAAAAGGTTTAATGTATTTTTTTTTCACCATATAGATGACTAAGAAAGATAAAAAAAGAAAAACTTTCACTCACGTAGTTTCTTATCAGCCACATATGCTTAAAAGTTTAGTTGAGATTTTGTTTGTGATGAGACCATGGACACATCAGGTATGTGATCAGGCTGATACTGAAAAAAGCAGCACAGTAAAGGCCTCAGTGGAAGATAGTTCCATCCCTCCCCTCTCTAAAAAAACAAACCCTTTTCTCCAGAGCAACCTCTTTGTCTGAACTTGTGTGGGGCTGAGAGAGACAGACTACTTCATAGCGCCATCTTGTGGCTCAGCTTGGAAAAGCTTTGTTTTATGCCTCATCCCAAACATTGACTGAAAAAACTTTTCCACTTCTCTGGTGTCTGCTTCAGTCCCCTTAAGTCTCTTCTTAGTCACTCCATTACTTGTGAATACCAAAGCCGCCTCCCGGGCACAGGTTTAACCTTTGAATCAATTACGAGTCATCTTCATCAGAAACTACAATTGTACTCAGGGAACTAGGACTCAGGGAAAATGAGAGTCCCATCCTACAGCTTATATAGAGATGTGCTCTGTTCTTGCAAAGAGACTGCAAGGCATCGGAGGAGCGGGGGGGTGGCTAATTGGGCTTAAGCCCTGAATGTTTTGTCAAAAGCCCCAAATCTTTTAGGTTTTTTAAAATAACTTCAACTTTGTTTCATTTCCTCTCTGTCTTTCTGACTGGAGCGGCAAAAATGAAACAAAAGCTCTATTACCGACGTTTTTTTTCATGTCACATGGGGGGCGGCACGAGAACTTAAAAAAAAGAAAATCCTCTGCGCCGCGAAACGTATTTCTGTTTTCTATAATTTCACTGTGTGGGGAATTGGCAGATCAGCGCCCCCAGCAGCTGCAGGCGCCCTGCTTGTTGAGAGAGGTCAACACCCCCCACTTTCACAATGAAATGGACTAGTCCGTAACAGTGCGCCGCAGCGCGAAAGATAAACACAAAGTGACAGGAGAGCTGGGAAGTACCAAAGCGGAAAGTCTACGGAAAGCTATTCAACTCCCTATCCAGCCCCATTGTACCGGATTTGGTTGCAGTTCCACCAGAGTTCCACTGGGGGTGATCGCGGTCCAGTGCAAAATGAATGGGACCCTATGGAGCTAGACGGCTAAATGTGTATCTTTCGTCTGAGTGTCGTTGAGAAACCTCAGATTTGATTGTAGATTTTGCAAGTTCAACATGGGTTATAGGTCGAAAGTTGAATGAATGAGTACTTATGTCCTTTTGATTTCTTACAGGTTGAGTCGTTGTAGCCCATAACACGCTAGCATTCTGGTAATGAATGCTGATTGGTCAGTGGAGGACTGATTACGATCGGAGCTCCAGCTTGACGGCATCCGAAGCAGAGCCAGAATGTCAGAGTGAATATTTCGGCGTGGTCTTTAAAACATTAGCAAACCTTTTTCTTGCACCTGTATTGACAGGGAGAGCCTTACCTGTTAGCTGTGTTGTCGATGCCTCGAGAGAACGAAGGAAGGGACTCCGAGCTTGCCGTAAAGCAGTATCTCTGGCCGTATATGTGTATGACGTCATTGACATTTTAAAAGGCTTTTTAGAACAGAAAAGCGACTTTAAAAAAATCTAACACCCAGCAGTGTGTATTTTCTTCCTTTCGAATGCAACATTCAAATTACTAGACAAAAAATTATATCCTGAGAAAAGTGGGTTTTGAGGGGTATAGCTCCATAGAGTCTCATTCATTCTGCACTGGCCTGTGAGCGCCCACTATATGGATTTCTGGTGGAACTGCAACCAGTTCAGAGGCGCAAGTAACGAGGGAGTGGAACTTCTTCCTTTATTATAAATTCTTTGGAAGTACACAGAGACAGAGAAAGACCATGAGAAAGACGAGTCTAAAACTCTCTTTTATGTCAATGGTCTAAACGCCAAAATGAAACAAAGTTAGCCTACCCAAGCGGCTCAAATAAAAGAAAAAAGCGAAAAGACATGTTTTCGGCAGTAGCAGGACCTCCATCAGCTCCCGTGGCTGATGATAGTGGTGCTGATGTCGGCTACAGTGACATGCACAGTGAGGAGGAGACTCAGGAGGAGAGGGACAGAGATGAGGGAGTGAGGCTACATCCTGCGGTAAGCACAGCTCCCCTTAAAACACTTGAAAACCCCTTGATAAAACTGAGTGGTGGACAAACTGTTGATGATAACACTACAACAATAAAAGACGTAGGCATGCTTTACTGTATGATTGCATTAGTAGCCTATATAAACGTTGCACATCATGCAAACTTTCTTATCGAGAATTGATGCTTTTCTATCTGCATTGACAGACAAAAACTCATGATAGACATCTTCAAATTATAGCATAGGGCATCTTGAAATTATTTATATATATATATATATATATATATATATATATATATATATATATAGCTTGTTTTATGATTTATTATGAGTATACAGTTTTAGTGTATTAATAAATGGCACTTTGTTGAAGTATTTAATATGTCAACTCTAACTAATTCTTGCTTACTCATTACATGGCGTTAGTAGTTTTAGGAGTTGGTATACATATTCAGGGGAGCGCAAGAACGGGTACAGCTTTATCAATACTAGTTAAACAGTTTTACAGTTTTATTCCCAACATGTATATATTTTCAATTATTTGTTTTTATATTCTATCCTATTATTATTTCATGTATATTCTGTGTGTGCAGTGTGTCTGATATTGTGCTGCTGCATGGTATTTCCCATTTTTTTGGGATCAATACAAATCTATCTATCTATCTATCTATCTATCTATCTATCTATTTATCTATCTATCTATCTACCTACCTACCTATGTATGTATTTATTTATTTATTTATGATCTTATGTGGTGGGCCGGTCTGGCCCAAATTGCCAGGGCAGATCTTTGGTCCCAGTCCGTCCCTGTCAGTCACTGTGGCTCAAGCAGAGAGGAGCTTTTCCGAACTTAAGTTGATCAAGTCATACCTGAGGTCACGATGTCCCAGGAACGGCTCACTGGCCTCGCTATCATCAATATCAATCACCCAATAGGGGAGCAGATTACATACGATGACATCATTGATGATTTTGCATCAAGGAAGGCCAGAAAGGTCAGGTTTTAGTTGTAGTTTGGGTTTTCTGTTCTTAGTGCTATAGTGTAATAATTACATTATCTTTAATGTGCCACTCGTAAAACCGAAACACAGCTTGTATCAAATGCTAAGTTATCTCAGGGCATGTTTTACAGCTAATCTCGGCACATTAGTGGGATAAGAAGAGAGACTAATTGAGAAATATAGTGATAAAGAAGATCAGAAAGACATGAGAAATTTTATTTAAATAGTCAGATAAAGGTTGCCTCTTTTTAGTTGCCAGGGGTGAAAATGAGTCATCCTTAACATTTTTGGTGTTTTGGATTCACTACAGCTGGAGAACAATTAAATACAAAATAGGTGGTAGGCTCTACTGGGTGATTTGTTTTTTTGTTTTTTACTGAGTAACTATCATCATTTTCCTAGATAGTATATAGAATTTTAGGCATTTTATTATCTCAAACAGCCTGAAAAATTTAGCTGACGTAATTGGGAAAAAAATCTCCACCGGGGGAGCATGCCCTCAGACCCCCCTAGGTTTGGGCTAAGCCCACGAATGTTTATATCGTCTGGCTCCGCCCCTGCTGCAAGGCTGAGAGTATTTCTAAATTCATACTGAGCAGAAATGTCATGTGAATCATAGTGTGCAGTTTGAAAAGGAAAGCACATACAAAGCTAAATATAGCAGTTTTCTTGTTCTAGTTTTCTTTGATCGTGGGCTGTTTTATGGTTTGGGCTTAGCGCCTTAAATCTAGTCCATGAAATCTTAATGCCGCAGCATACAATCATATCTGTTCTTATCTGAAGTTCAGTTTACTTGTCAGGAGAAGTCCAAGTCAGATTGTAAAAACAGTTGTATTATGTCTTGTGTGGCTAGTGAGGACACTTTCCAAAGTTTGACAAATTAACCCTAATGATGTCATCAGGCTTGGGCTTAAGACTAAACATATTTAACAGAAACCCTACATTACAAACTATAGCATTTAGAAGGCAGGGAGGGTTTAGTAAAAGACACCGTTGCATTATGGAAAATGTTGACTTGACCCAAACTAACTAACTAACTAACTAACTAACTAACTGTGTGGTTCAATTGAACTCAAGTGTGTTTGCCTATTTAGTTTGGTTTGTTTTGGCTGGTGTGAAAGCTGTCAATTGAGCTCTGCTGCAGTCCAAACAACCAAACTGAGACCACCTAAAAAGGAGGGTCTCGGTCTCAGAATCAGAAAGGAGTTTATTGCCACAGTAATGGGCACAGTTATCCTACGTGGAATTTTCCTTGAGAATTGGTGTATACATACACAAACAAACATATAAACATTAATAAGAATAAACAATAATTACAGTATCATTGACAAATACATACAAAATAGCTGTAATTTAAGCACTGTGTGCAATGGAGAGATGTATAGTCCAAAAAACTATATAGTTTGCTTTTTTAATTAACTTTACCTCTTAGTAAAATAAATGTCAAGAGAGAAATTATTTTGTGTGCTCGGACGGGGTATAAATATGTGGAAAAAAATGCTTTAATGTATTGTACTACACAATAACATTATCGTGTCAGTGTAAAAATCAATAAAGACTAAAAAACTAATTTATGTATCAGGGCTGAAGCCAGATGTATAATGTTTAATAAACACCAAGCACAAGAAATAACCTACAACACTTTGAATCTACACAATGTACTTATAGCCAGTGGATAAACTCCAGTAAAACTGTTTCTATCCTGCATCTCTAATGCATGTTTATCCCAAAAAAATCCTCCTGTGGGTGCAGCCTCTATCATGGAACCTGTGTGAAGAAAGTAATTGCGCGTGACGATGATCCATTTTCAATTCAATTCAATTTTATTTATAGTATCAAATCATAACAAGAGTTATCTCAAGACAGATTATCTCTTTACAGATAGAGTAGAAGTCCCCCGGAAGTCTAAAACTATAACAGCATAATTTTGTAAATTATAGAGTGTGGTCTAGACCTACTCTATCTGTAAAGTGTCTCGAGATAACTCTTGTTATGATTTGATACTATAAATAAAATTGAATTGAATTGAATTGAATAATTAAGAGCTGGTGCAAGGCAAACCTGAGCCAGTTCTATAAGGATTGGTAGATGAATCTGACAACTATGAAGAGAAGCAGAGAAGAGAAGGGGTTCTGTGTCTGTAGGTATACACCCTCCCCCGCCGGTCTAGGTGAACGCTGCAACTCCTCCCTCCCTAACTATAAGCTTTATCAAAGAGGAGAGTTTTAAGATCTTAAATGTGGTGACGGTGTCTGCCTCCCGAACACAGACCGAGAGCTGGTTCCACAGGAGAGGAGCCTGATAACTGAAGGCTCTGGCTCCCATTCTACTTTTATAGACTCTAGGAACCACAAGTAGCTTTGCATTCTGGGAGTGCAGTGGTCTAGTGGGACAATAAGGTACTATGAGCTCTTCAAGATATGATGGTGCTTGACCATTTAGAGCTTTGTAGGTCAGGAGAAGGATTTTAAATTCAGTCCTGGCTTTTACAGGAAGCCAATGCAGAGAAGCTAATATAGGAGAAATATGATCACTTTTCTTATTTCTTGTCAGAACACGCGCTGCAGCATTCTGGATCAGCTGGAGAGTCTTAAGGGACTTATTTGAGCAACCAGATAGTAAGGAATTACAGTAGTCCAGCCTGGAAGTAACAAATGCACGGACTAGTTTTTCAGCATTGTTTTTAGACAGAATGTGCCTAATTTTGGCAATGTTATGAAGGTGAAAAAACGCTGTTCTTGAGGTTTGTTTTAAGTGGGCATTAAAGGATATATCCTGATCAAAATAACTCTTAGATTTCTGACAGTAGTGCTGGAAGCCAGGGCAATACCATCCAGAGGTTTGGAGGTGTTTAGGGCCCAGCACAATAAACTTCAGAGTTTAACATCAGAAAATTGTAGGTCATTCATGATTTTATATCTTTAATGCATGCTTGAAGTTTAACTGACTGGTTTCGTCTGGCTTGATTGATAGGTATAATTGGGTGTCATCTGCATAACAGTGAAAGTTAATTGAGTGTTTCCTAATAATGTTGCTTAGAGGAAGGAGAATAGAATTGGTCCAAGCATTGAGCCTTGTGGAACGCCATGGCTTACTTTAGCGTGCCTGGAGGATTCATCGTTAACATTAACAAATTGAGATTGATCAGAGAAATAGGACTTAAAACAGCTTAGTGCAATTCCTTTAATGCCATCTAAATGTTCCAGTGTCTGTAACAGGATGGTATGGTCAATAGTGTTGAATGCAGCACTAAGATCTAGTAAGACAAATACAGAGACAAGTCCTTTGTCTGAAGCAGTTAGAAGGTTGTTAGTAATTTTCACCAGTGCCGTTTCTGTGCTATGATGCATTCTAAATCCTGACTGAAAGTCCTCAAATAAACTTTTCCTATGTAGAAAATCACATAACTGATTAGCGACTAGCTTCTCAAGGATCTTGGAGAGAAAGGGGAGATGGGTTTTTTCAGAAGAATTTTATCACAGCTAGTTTAAATGACTGCGTACATAACCTGTTAATAAAGACATATTGATCATATCTAATAATGAACTTGTAACCACAGGTAACGCTTCTTTAAGTAGCCTCATTGGAATGGGGTCTAAGAGACAGGTAGATGACTTAGTTGAAGAGACCTTTAAAATTAATTGTTGCAGGTCTATAGGATAAAAGCAGTCAAAGTATATGTCAGGTCTTGTCGTTCTTTCTAGCGGTCCTGCGTTTAAAGGTGAACCGTTAGAAGTTTAGGGCAAGAGCTGATGAATTTTATCTCTAATTGTTATAATTTTATCATTAAAGAAGCTCATAAAGTCGTCACTACTCAGAGCTATAGGAATAGATGGCTCAATAGAGCTGTGGCTCTCTGACAGCCTGGCTACAGTGCAGAAAAGAAACCTTGGTTTCTTCTTATTTTCTTCTATTAGTGATGAGTAATAGTCTGATCTGGCATTTCTGAGGGCCTTCCTATATGTTTTCAGACTGTCTTGCAAATCTAAACAAGATTCTTCCAGTTTGGTGGAACGCCATTTACTCAAGTTTTCGTGAGGTTTGTTTTAAAGTTTGGGAGTTATACCAAGGTGCTAGTTTCCTTTGCTTAGTCTGACATAACATTTTCAGTAGGACTAATAACTCAAAACACCCTGTGACTTCTATGTGGAATCAGTATTACTGAAAGCAATTCCAAATGTCCGAACAAAAGATGGATATGACTCAGCCTTTATACCAAGGCTGAAATTGGATTCATGAATTAACTGCAATGCATCTCACCAGCTGACAAAGCTGGAGAACAAGAGAAAGAGCTTGGCATCTTCAGCGGAGCGCTAAGTAACAGAAAGGCCACTCAAGCCACTCAGATTGCAGAGCAGAGAGTTGCGTTAAATAAATGTCACACCACATTATATCTGCTGCATATTGCACTTGTCTTAGCTGCATTGCCGTGTCATATCCTGTCCACACAGGTGCACCAGCTGTCTGGTTTCCACACACATACACACACACCTCGCTTCCACCCCTGTCATTTTAAAAAAACACCCCTCCCTACCTCTCTTACTGCAGCAGACACCACTGCAATGACACCACAGCACATACTGGAAAAATTTGTATTTAAGAGACAGAGGGAAAAAGAGAAAAAGAAAGGAAGATGGCAGACAGACAAATATACAGTGTGTGTGTCTAAGTTTGGGTTTGAATAAGAGAAAGACAAATTAAATAAGACCGATCAAAAAAGAGATAGAGAAAGCCTGAGGTAGAGGATACTTGACTGAGTGAATGAATACATGAAGAGAAGACAAGAGAAGAAGAAATGAGGAGAGAAGAGAAAAAAAGGAAGAGGAAATAGAGTGAAAGCAAAAGCAAGTGAGTCAGGGAGAGGGACACAGCCAGAGAGAAAGAGTAGATAATCAGCAGGTATTGAGCTCTTTTCACCCCTGCGGTAGGGCCCTGCTGAGCATTGTAATGGGCTGTCTGCCCAGTTGAGGCGATGAGCTCATGTCTGGCTTTAATGCCAATCTCCTAAACTGGCACACGGCTCGGCGGAGTGAGCACCGCCAGAAAGCTGGCGCTCCACCACCGCCAGAGGAAGGACAGAGCACAGCTGAGAAAGGACAAGAAAAACGTGAAAAAGAGACAGAAAAGTGATTGAGAGAGGCAGGGAGGGTGAAGTTGTGTTTATGTGTCAGGTCCGGTGTGTGTGTGTGTGTGTGTGTGTCCGTCAGCTATGTCCGTTACAACACTGATAAGAGCCTTGAAACAGACAACAATAATCACACAGCCAGTGAGACACACAGCAGCTATAAATGTGTGTCAGTCATAAACAGCAATGATTACAGAGTGTGGATAGTGCAAGTTACAGCGTCCTGCTTTTTAGAGTCCATGCTCTTAAAAGCAGGAGGAATGAGGTTGCTGTTTTTGTTAGCATGTTAGCGGCTAATGGAGTGGTGGCTAATGTGAACACGTTCTCTAATATGGAGGAATTAATCGACCGGGTCTTGGAGAAGCAGCTAATGCCTGGCTCACATTACAGGAGTTTTAGGCCGATTTATGCCCGATTTACCCCTCCCGAGAATCTGAGAAAAAATCTTGACGAGGACCTCGATCGGTTCCGATGTTCGGCGCAGATTATCTGGTAATGTGAGGCGTTCACAGATCGAATCTTGCACCTCCCGATCTGCTTGAGGTATATTGATATTAGGGGCCGCCCCGATAATATCAAAGATGTTTGATATCTAGGATTATAATCGGGCGGGAAATGACTATGATTACATCAGTACTTCCACAATAGCCAATGAGAGACAGGTTTGCCAGGAGACAGAAGTGACGGAAACTTTTGAAAATGTCCACGAAAGCAGCTGTAGTACGGGTCCGGTGGACAACTGAGTTGGAAGAAAGGATGGTGGAGATGTGGCAACAGCACGAGTGCCTGTTTAATGTCTCATCTAAAGAATATCATAATCGGAATGATAAAGAGAAGGGCTAGGGAGAGATCGCTTCAGATTTGGACCTACCGGGTGAGTGTACAAAGTTGCTAGCGCACTAGCTAGCAAAGGTAAACATTAGATCTAGGTCAATGATCATCTGCTACATTCAGGTCTAACATAAGCATGCATTGCACATACCGTATTTTTTGGACTATAAATCGCTCCGGAGTTTAAGTCACACAGAACAACTAGCAGGGCGTGGAGACGTAACTAACTAAGCCCCTCCCGGAAGCACGTTGTTCAAGCACCCACCTGTGGACTCGTTCCTCCAGCTCTGGCCATCTTGCTTTCAGCCCGCGATTAGCCGATTAGCTTTCTTTGATTTCTTCATTGCAGTAAGAGTCACCTTTTCGCCAGTCCCTCACAAGTTTCTCCCTCATTTCAAACTTTCTTTCTGCTGCTCGATTACCGTTTTCTGCTGCATATTTTACTACCTGCAGTTTATCTCTTTCTTTCTCAGTTGTCTTTAGGAGCAGCATTCTAGTTGTCACAAGCCTAGAGCGCCCTCTCGCAGCTGTAGACGGTAATGTTTTCAGTATGAATTAACATTTAAAAACATGTTAAATTATATATATTTTGATATAGAAGTCGCACCTCACTATAAGTTTTTATAGTCCAGAAAATAAAAAAAATTTGTTTGAATAATATTATTGTCCACGCTCATTTTATTTTATTTTGTTTTTTAGTTTTTTAAGTATTACTACAGCAAGTTGCCGTGACACAGTATCCATTTTCTTTACATGCGCTTCCCCGTGAGATCGCGTCACGTGAGGTGCTAAATCTGGCAAGATAATCTTAAAAATATCTTGTAGTGTGTGATGCCCCACTATTTTCAAATCTTGTAGTGTGAGCATGTTTAAGATTTGAGGGAAGAAAATCTGCAAAGATTCTCCTCAAGTGTGTGCTGCAACCAGATTTCAAAATAGGTTAGGATTTTAAAACTCCTGTAGTGCGAGCCAGGCTTAAGTGTGCTTAAATCAGTGATCTTCGCACAGTGAAGGGAGTGCTGGCCGAAATTAATGCCTCGCAGCAATACATCGGGGCAGAACCTGAAATGCAGGAAATCATGGTATGTGAGCCGGACCAATCTGACTGCGTCACATTCACGATCCAGCAGCTTCAGATGCTTGAAGGAATACAACATGAGCTGCACGCTGAACGCAACTCGGACTCGTTCATCTGCCGCGCTGCCCTGGGAGCGACAAGCGTGGGGAGAGAGTTCGCCTTCACTGCAGCTGTTAGACAAGAAAAGTGGCGTAGTGTAGCTACACCTCTTCAGCTTTGTTATTCCACTTAGATCTTCTCCAAGCTAACTAGTGTCTCTCGATGTTTCTCAGTGTTTTCTTTCCTCTTCTCGATTTGCGATTCTCTCCACTCTCCTGTGTCTCCGCTCAGCCGTTTTGCTGTTTGTTTGTTTGTGTGTCTGTCTGTCTGTGTGTGTGCATGTCTGCCTGTGTGTGTGAAACGGGTTAGGCTACTGAGAATGTTGTTTTTCATTTGAATTTTTAACACTTCTAATCTCAACGAATCCTAAAGATATCACCGCCACTTTCCAATCCTTTTATTCAAAGTTGTATGAATCCTCCTGCAATCTGGATCCGACAAAGTGCCTCTTGTTGACCCAGAGGAGGCAGAAGAACTGGGTCGACCTATAACATTAGAGGAACTTAAATCAGCGTTAAAAACAGCTAAGAAAGGGAAAACACTGGGGCAGCAGTTTCATCATCCTTCTTCCTTTATCTTCGCTTAAGATCAGCCCTAAAATGTTACGGAGTGCCATGGGGGAACAGTCTTGAGACACACCCAATCATTAAATGGCTTGTTGATTCTCCTGTGAGAGGATTAGTGTCCAAGATTTATGCTAAACTGATGCAAGTATCCGTACGAGAACTCCCAATAGTAAAGAAATGGGAGCGAGAGCACGTGTCGTGCGCCATGGACCAACGTTGACAGGCAGGACTCAGCACAGTCAATCAGACAACAGGGCTATGGATCACACTGTAAAACAAAGACAAGGAAGCAGGTGTGTAGAGGAGGGGTTTGTCTCAGGTTGAAAAGCCAGTCCCTCTTGCGCATTTCCCTGCCGTCAATCATTCTTTCCAACATCTAGTCTCTGCTGAATAAAACCGATGAGCTACAGACGCAGGCTCGTTACTCTCACGAGTTCAGAGATGCCCGCATTCTTGCGCTTACGGAGGCTTGGCTGTCGGATAGAGACTTGAACAGTGACCTAGGAATATGCGGGTTTGGGTCGTCCATTTGGCTGGACAGAGACGCAACAACTACAGGCAAGTCGACGGGTGGGGGTGTGTGTCTCTATGTGAATGAGCGCTGGTGCAAATCGGCCATTGTTAGAGATAAACTCTGCACTCCCGATGTTGAACTGCTCACGGTTTCACTTCGCCCTCACTACCTGCCCCGTGAGTTTCCCCAGCTCTTCATCACCCTTGTATACATCCATCCTAAGGCGAACAGTGACAATGCATGTGAACTTACACTCACCTAAAGGATTATTAGGAACACCCTATTTATACCGTGTTTAATCCCCTTTCACCTTCAGAACCAGGGGCGTCGGACTGGGGGCAAAACCGATACTGATTACCAGGGCCCAAGGGGAGAGAGGGCCCTTGAAAAGTCTAGAATATATTTTATTTCACCTGAATATTTTCATTTCCTAATTAAATTTCATAATGCATGTTAGATGAAATGTAAAGTTAGTGTATTGGCTGAATAACTTGGTTGATTGACTGACTACATTTTGTATACAAAAAAAAAACTAAGGTCTCACCCACCCCTTGCTAATGCGCCAAATGGTTTAGTCCATCTGCACGCATTTTGTTTACGTTAGCTAGTTCAGTTGAGCGTCTGGTGGAGCGCAAACTTCTGCTGTAGAAATGTCTTTCTCAAAGAAAGCCAAATCAGACTACCAAAAAACAAAGGAAAGACAGGAGGAGAGAAAACAAAATGAGGGGAAACAATTGGTAACTGACTTCTTTTCAAAGAAAGGTGAGCACAAACTAGAAAACCAAATCCATGGTGCTAAACTGCTTGAATATCTCTGTGACTGTTAGTGCTAACAACGGACTGAGACAACCCTTATAAAGAGCAGAACATACACTTTCAAATGATAATTTGCTTATACATGTAATCTGAGGTAAAGGATAAATAAATAAACTACACTAACAATGCTGTTTGCATACAACACACCGTTGTAATAGCCTAATTTAAAACATGTTTAATTTTAAATTAATAGGCTATAATGTCTATAATTAGCAATAATAGGCTAATCAGTGTCATAGGTAGCTTGGTAGCTCATCGGTAGATACATATCATGTCAACATTATAGTTATTTCAGATTTAGTAGAAGCAGATGTTAACATTGTGAAACACATGGCCCTCAGTTTCAGAAACTGTCACAGCAGGGAGTGGAGTAGCAACAGCCCCTCAGCCTCCTTTTTGGATTTGAAACAAGGGAAGCTTATATCAAAATTAAAGCAAACCATGTTTAGCCATTTTGACTGAAAGGTGTTAAGTAACACTAACATCTTAGTGGGTTTATTATATTAGGTTACAATTAGGATAAGAAGTTAATATCAGATGTATCCTTCATAGAGAAAGATGATAGAGAACATCTGATTGAGGATGATGGGAGTGAAGACAGCAGGGAGCATGAGTGTTGCTCTGAGCACAGTGTGAAAATGAGGAGCTGGAAAGTAGGCAGAGCAGTGCAGACCAGTTTTTGCCAGAGGATCCAGGACTATGGCCAGATAAATGCATTGAGGAACATGGGGGCCCATCAGGACTGCCTATGCATAGGGCCCAGGGTCTGGTGCTACGCCCCTGTTCAGAACTGTCTTAATTCTTCGTGGCATTGATTCAACAAGGGGCTGGAAACATTCTTTAGAAATGTTGGCCCATATTGATAGGATAGCATCTTGCAGTTGATGGAGATTTGTGGGATGCACATCCAGCACGAAGCTCTCATTCCACCACATCCCAAAGATGTTCTATTGGGTTGAGATTGTGACTGTAGGGGCCATTTTAGTACAGTAAACTCATTGTCATGTTCAAGAAACCAATTTGAAATGATTCAAGCTTTGTGACATGGTGCATTATCCTGCTGGAAGTAGCCATCAGAAGATGGGTACATGGTGGTCATGAAGGGATTGACATGGTCAGAAACAATACTCAGGTAGGCTGTGGCATTTAAACGATGCCCAATTGGTACTAAGGGGCCTAAAGTGTGCCAAGAAAAAAATTCCCCACACCATAACACCACCACTACCAGCCTGCACAGTGGTAACAAGGCATGACGGATCCATTTTGTCATTCTGTTTACGCCAAATTCTGACTCTAGCATCTGAATGTCTCAACAGAAATCAAGACAGTCTTCAACTGTCCAATTTTGGTGAGCTCGTACAAATTGTAGCCTCATTTTCCTATTTTTAGTGGAGATGAGTGGTACCAGATGGGGACTTCTGCTGGTGTAGCCCATACGCCTCAAGGTTGTTTGTGTTGTTGCTTCACAAATACTTTGCTGCATACCTCGGTTGTAACGAGTGGTTATTTGAGTCAAAGTTGATCTTCTATCAGCTGGAATCAGTTGGCCCACTCTGACCTGTAGCATCAACAAGGCATTTTTGCCCAGAGGACTGCCGCATACTGGATGTTTTTCCTTTTTCAGACCATTCTTTGTAAACCCTACAAATGGGTGTGCATGAAAATCCCAGTAACTGAGCAGATTGTGAAATACCCAAACCAGCCCGTCTGGCACCAACAACCATGCCACATTCAAAGTTGCTTAGATCACCTTTCTTTACCATTTTGACATTAAGTTTGGAGTTCAGGAGATTGTCTAGACCTGGACGACACCCCTAAATGCATTGAAGGAGCTGCCGTGTGATTGGTTGATTAGATAATTGCATTAACGAGAAATCTTACAGGTGTTCCTAATAATCCTTTAGGTGAGTGTATATTTCAAGCAACTCAAAAGCCCCAAATGCGTTCTCCAGACGCCCCAATCATCATTCCGTAGCCGTTCATTGTCCAAAACACAGATTTTCACCAGAACGTCAAATGCCCTACCAGGCACAGTAAAACTTTGGATCTGTGCTACTGCACAGTTAAAGACGCATACAAGTCCATCCCTCTCCCACCGTTAGGCTCATCTGACCACAATTAAGTCCCTTAATATATCGTCCCTTCATATCGCACTGCCCTTAAGAGGGGTAAAGTACAGACTGTGCACGTAAAAGACTTGCTTGGATTGCACGGAGTGGAATATGTTCAAGGAGTCCAGCTCTGATATTAATGAATTGACAGATGTTATCAGCAGTTGGATCTCATACTGTGAGAGTATGGTTATTCCAACTAAGGTTATAAAAGTATATCCAAACAGTAAACCATGGGTTACAAAGTCCCTGAAGACGTTATTGCATGAAAAGTATAGGGCTTTTAAGGAAGGAAACTTACAGATACTACATAAGCTTCAAAAGGACATTAAAAGGGGAATTAGAGCAGGTAAACTTAAGCACAAAGATAAAATAGAAACACAGCTCAGGATGAATAACCTGGGCTCTGCCTGGGACAGTATGAAGTCAATTGTGGGGCTTAAGGGAGGGGGGAGGAGTAGGCTTGAACTGAACAGTTACAAGTCTGACTCACTGCTGGCACAGGACCTTAACAGGTTTTATGTCAGATTCAATGAACGTAGTGTCATCAACTGCTTTAAACACTGCAGACCTAAGAAAAGTCCAGGCCCAGATAATATTAGCAGCCACCTGCTGAAAGTGTGTGCAGAGCAACTAGGTCCAGTATTCTATGATATATTCATCTTGTCACTCTCCCAGCAGAGTGCCATCTCTATGGAAAGTCTGTGGTGGTGCCTGTTGCCAAGGTTAGCCAACCCAAAACCCTTAATGATTTCAGGCCTGTCCTCCTTGGTCATGAAATCCTTAGAAAAACTTATAAAAGTTGATCTTTTAGCTAAGGCGGAACTCCTTTTAGATCCATTTCAGTTTGCCTACAGGGCCAAGAGGGGGGTACAAGATGTCACCATCACCTTACTAGGCTAGAATCATGCTAGGCTACTCTTTGTTGATTTCTCATCTGCTTCAAATACCATACAACCTCATTTGTTATTTTAACCTTGATGTGAGCTTGGTAGGCTGGATACTGGATTTTCTCACTCAGAGATGTCAGAGGGTGAGGGTGAACAGTGAGCTTTCCAGTGAGTTAATATCATCCACTGGAACCCCACAGGGATGTGTCCTGTCCCCTCTGTTTTACATCCTATACACCAACAACTGTTGTAACCATCATGATAATAGACACATTATCAAGTTTGCAGATGACTCGGTTATTTTTAGCCTTCTTAGTGCACATGAAAATGACCATGGTGCAGGGATTTATGATTGTGTTGCCTGGTGTGAGAATGCTTTCCTTCATCTAAACTTTACAAAAACTAAGGATATGTCCATTGACCTCAGACGTCATCCCAATGTCCCCTGTAGTAGTGTCATCAAGGGCCAGGACATAGACATGGTGCCATACTACAAATATCTGGGCACCTTAATTGACAACCAGAGAATACTTGTTATTACCTTCTGGCTTACGTTTTAGCGCCCCCTTGGCTCTTAAACAGAGATACAAAAACTCCTTTAATTCTCGTTCCATTCAGGCACTCAACTCAGCTAAGAGGTGCCATACTACAAATATCTGGGCACCTTAATTGACAACCAGAGAATACTTGTTATTACCTTCTGGCTTACGTTTTAGCGCCCCCTTGGCTCTTAAACAGAGATACAAAAACTCCTTTAATTCTCGTTCCATTCAGGCACTCAACTCAGCTAAGAGGAGGTGATAGCCATTGCTTCTAGTGCTGTCAAATGATTAAAATATTTAATCGCGATTAATCGCCCAGACCCGAATCGACCAGACCCGGGCAGCAGACGCTGGCTCTGGGGACGTGGAACGTCACCTCTCTGTGGGGGAAGGAGCCGGAACTGGTGCGGGAGGTGGAGCGCTACCGGTTAGATCTGGTGGGGCTTACCTCTACGCACAGTCTTGGTTCTGGAACCATACTCCTGGATAGGGGTTGGACTCTTTTCTTCTCCGGAGTTGCCCAGGGTGTGAGGCGCCGGGCGGGTGGGGATACTCACAAGCCCCGGCTGAGCACCGCTGTGTTGGAGTTTACCCGGTGGACGAGAGGGTCGCCTCCCACGCCTGCGGGTTGTGGGGGAAAACTCTGACTGTTGTTTGTGCATATGCACCAAACAGGAGTTCGGAGTATTCGGCCTTCTTGGAGACCTTGACTGGAGTCCTGCATGGGGCTCCAGTGGGGGACTCCATTGTTCTGCTGGGGGACTTCAACGCACACGTGGGCAATGATGGAGACACCTGAGAGGCGTGATTGGGAGGAACGGCCTCCCTGATCTAAACCAGAGTGGTTGTTTGTTGTTGGACTTCTGTGCTAGTCATGGATTGTCTATAACGAACACCATGTTCGAACATAGGGATGCTCATAAGTGTACCTGGTACCAGAGCACCCTAGGCCGAAGGTCAATGATCGATTTCATAATCGTTTCATCTGATCTGAGGCCGTATGTTTTGGACACTCGGGTGAAGAGAGGGGCAGAGCTGTCAACCGATCACCATCTGGTGGTGAGTTGGGTCAGAGGGTGGGGAAGACTCTGGACAGACCTGGTAAGCCCAAACGTAGTGCGGGTAAATTGGGAACGTCTGGAGGAGGCCCCTGTCCAACAGACTTTCAACTCACACCTCCGGGCGGAGCTTTTCGTGCATCCCTGTGGAGGCTGGGGGCATTGAACCCGAGTGGACAATGTTCAAAGTTTCCATTGCTGAAGCTGCGGCGAGGAGCTGTGGTCTTAGGGTCTTAGGTGCCTCAAGGGGCGGTAACCCACGAACACCGTGGTGGACACCGGTGGTCAGGGAAGCCGTCCGACTGAAGAAGGAGTCTTTCCGGGATATGTTATCCCGGAGGACTCAGGAGGCAGTTGCAGGGTACCGAAGGGCCCGAAGGGCTGCAGCCTCTGCCGTGAAAGAGGCAAAGCAGCGGGTGTGGGAGAAGTTTGGAGAAGACATGGAGAAGGACTTTCGGTCGGCACCAAAGTGCTTCTGGAAAACTGTTCGCCACCTCAGGAGGGGGAAGCGGGGAACCATCCAAGCTGTGTACAGTAAGGATGGGACACTGTTGACCTCAACTGAGGAGGTAATAGGGCGGTGGAAGGAGCACTTTGAGGAACTCCTGAATCCGACTAATACGCCTTCTATGTTAGAGGCAGAGCTGGAGGATAATGGGGGATTGTCGTCGATTTCCCAGGCGGAAGTCACTGATGTAGTCAAACAACTACACAGTGGCAAAGCCCCGGGGATTGATGAGATCCGTCCAGAAATGCTCAAGGCTCTGGGTGTGGAGGGGCTGTCCTGGTTGACACGCCTTTTCAACATTGCGTGGAAGTCTGGGACGGTGCCAAAGGAGTGGCAGACTGGGGTGGTGGTTCCCCTTTTTAAAAAGGGGGACCAGAGGGTGTGTGCCAATTATAGGGGTATCACACTTCTCAGCCTCCCTGGTAAAGTCTACTCCAAGGTGCTGGAAAGGAGGGTTCGGCCAATAGTCGAACCTCGGGTTGAGGAGGAACAATGCAGATTCCGTCCTGGTCGTGGAACAACGGACCAGCTCTTCACTCTCGCAAGGATCCTGGAGGGAGCCTGGGAGTATGCCCAACCGGTCTACATGTGTTTTGTGGATTTGGAGAAGGCGTATGACCGGGTCCCCGGGAGATACTGTGGGAGGTGCTGCGGGAGTATGGGGTGAGGGGGTCTCTTCTCAGGGCCATCCAATCTCTGTACAACCAAAGCTAGAGCTGTGTCCGGGTTCTCGGTAGTAAGTCGGACTCGTTTCAGGTGAGGGTTGGCCTCCGCCAGGGCTGCGCTTTGTCACCAATCCTGTTTGTAGTATTTATGGACAGGATATCGAGGCGTAGTCGGGTGGGGAGGGGTTGCAGTTTGGTGGGCTGGGGATCTCATCGCTGCTCTTTGCAGATGATGTGGTCCTGATGGCATCATCGGCCTGCGACCTTCAGCACTCACTGGATCGGTTCGCAACCGAGTGTGAAGCGGTTGGGATGAGGATCAGCACCTCTAAATCTGAGGCCATGGTTCTCAGCAGGAAACCGATGGAATGCCTTCTCCAGGTAGGGAATGAGTCCTTACCCCAAGTGAAGGAGTTCAAGTACCTTGGGGTTGTGTTCGCGAGTGAGGGGACAATGGAGCGGGAGATTGGTCGGAGAATCGGGCGCAGCGGGTGCGGTATTGCATTCAATCTATCGCACCACAGATTTAAAAGAGAGCTTAGCCAGAAGGCAAAGCTCTTGATCTACCGGTCAGTTTTCGTTCCTACCCTCACCTATAGTCATGAAGGCTGGGTCATGACCGAAAGAACGAGATCCAGGGTACAAGCGGCTGAAATGGGTTTCCTCAGGAGGGTGGCTGGCGTCTCCCTTAGAGATAGGGTGAGAAGCTCAGTCATCCGTGAGGAGCTCGGAGTAGAGCCGCTGCTCCTTTGCGTCGAAAGGAGCCAGTTGAGGTGGTTCGGGCATCTGGTAAGGATGCCCCCTGGGCGCCTCCCTAGGGAGGTGTTCCAGGCACGTCCAGCTGGGAGGAGGCCTCGGGGAAGACCCAGGACTAGGTGGAGGGATTATATCTCCAACCTGGCCTGGGGAACGCCGGGATCCCCAGTCGGAGCTGGTTAATGTTGCTCGGGAAAGGGAAGTTTGGGGTCCCCTGCTGGAGCTGCTCCCCCCGCGACCCGACACCGGATAAGCGGACGAAGATGGATGGATGGATAATCGCATTAATGTTAACTCGCAATTAATCGCAAATCTTTATCTATTTTAAATGTCCCTTGATGAACATGTACGATACGTTTAAAACGGTGCCTGAACCGAAAGATATAAATATTTAAAAAGGAGCACCTTGTTCAATTGTATTTGTCTGTTCTGTATGTTCAAAAATATAAAACAATAAAAAGTTGATCTAAAAAAAAAGGAGCGCAAAACAGTGAAAACAACCACTGGATGGGAAAAGGGTATTTTACAATTACAGTGAATGCACGACGAGGCTGGCGAGGCCAGCAACATGACATCATGACTGTGTTTTTCAGACAACGGCAGCTACAGTCCGGTGTTGGAATCATCTCCAGTGAAATACAGACACACTTTACACCGTTTAGCTGTAAATATTTTAACCGTGTTTAATCCAGCTGCTAGCTAACGGTAGGCTAACGTTACCTGCTGCTAAGTGTAGTGTTGACTGGCCTCCTGTGCGGCAATGTTTCAGTTCCCTCTAACTTCCGTTTTCGGAGCATCAGAGAGAAGCGCAGGCATTTAAGTGGCACCTAAATAAGGCACCGAAATCCGCGTTGCTATTCAGTCCGGTAGATAACGGTTGTTAAGGCACCGGTGCCGTATTAGCACCGGGTCTCGGACCCCATTCAAAACGTCGATTTTCATCAAAAAGCGACTAGTTTGCACGTACTCTTTGGCCGGCTCGTAAGCAAGTGCAAACAAGTGTGTGCAGGGTGCATGTTGTTTTGTTTACGGTCTAGCTAGAGTGGTGTTGTAGTTTTTCTAACGTTAATAGTTGTTGCAACAGCATGTGAAAAAATGCTCGGCCAAAAAGAACTTTAATCTCGCGCTAAAGAAATTGACACCGTTAAAATGGGTTTGCGTTAACGCCGTTAATAACGCGTTTAACTGACAGCACTATTAATTACCCCTGTATTTATTTATTTATCTTTATTATTATTATCTATCGTTTAAGTTTTTGTAGTTCTTTTTACTTTTATTATGGTTCCAACACAACTCTGCTACTATTCATTCTTAACTCAGGCTGAAGCTGCTGATTTTATTGTTGTTTTTATTAAGTTAATTGTTGTGTGGTTTGTGTTGTATATTTTCATGTGATGTCTTCCTGCTGCACAAAAATTGCCCTTCTGGGACAAATAATAAACTGAACTGAACTGAGAGCTGAGGGAACGTAATTAATTGTGAAACAGTTTGGGACTTCCCACTGTTCCAAGAACCCAAATCACCACCAGCAGATCCACTTCAACATATGCCATAGGACATATTGGACTCCTCAGAAGAGATACATCTTTGAAGTCATTCCTACTCCCTATTGCACGTTCTGTCAACCTGAACAAACTGGAACTTTCCTGCACATGGTCTGGAAGTGTGAACAGGTGCATGAGTTTTGGAATAAAACTAGGATGTCGAATTCCTACTGACCTGATTGTTTTGTTACTTAATGATGACTCTGAATTACATCTGCTTGGGAGACAGAAGAAAATTTGGCTAGCCGGCTCAACCGCAACCAAGAAAATTATAGCTCACCGCTGGCTGCCCCCCCCCCCCCCCACTCGCTTTGTATAAAACAGTGGTTGGCGTACTTCCTAGACATAATTATGCTGGAGCTCTCTACAGCAAGGATTAACAAAGCCAAGTCATTGACTATAGACCTATGGAAAAACGCAGCAGCACAAGTATCAGACCTAATGACAGCGGCATGCAACCATAAAAAGGGAACTTTAGATGGGGTGAGCTGTGACAATGCTGCTGCATCTCTGCTATAGTTGCGAATGAATCTTCTGTAAAAATTAGCAAACCCCAAAAACCTCTGCAACTGCTTACGGGTGGAAGAGATGGGCCACCTGGCCATGGCCTGGATCTTGGCAAGATCTGCCTAACTGACCCTTCTCCACCACGAACCCTAAGAAATTGACAGATGTGATATGGAACTCGTATTTTTTAGCCTTAACAAAAAGTCTGCTCTCAAGCAGTCTCTGTAACACGAGTCTTACATGTTGAGTGTGTTCATTCATGTCTCTGGAAAATATCAAGATATCATCTAGGTAGACGAACACAAATCTGTTTAGCATACCCCGTAGAACATAATTGACGAGAGCTTGGAAAATGGCAGGGGGGTTGGTCAGGCCAAAATGCCAAGAGGGGTGTTGAAAGCGGTTTTCCATTTGTCTCCTTTATCCTGATAAGGTGGTAGGCGTTGCGGAGATCTAGCTTGGAGAAGACGGCGGACTGGTGCAAGGGGCCAAAAGCGGGGTCTATTAATGGCAGAGGACACTTATTTTTTACAGTCATATCATTAAGGACCCTTAAAATAATGCAAGGATGCAAAGACAAAAACTCCAGCTCAAAACTGCCCCTCCTGTCTAAAGTCACAGGTTAACTGAAACAGGTCTAATGCTTTCCTATGTTAAACATGGACAATGTTGCAAAAAAACTACTCAAAACTACGTCCCAACCATGTATTAAGTTCTGAAATAAACTGTATAAAAAACAAATTAGCCATGTAGGAGTAGTAGACATAGATTATAAAATGCAGTCCTTATGCTCCTTATAACTCAGCTCCCAAGCGCATTCATCATAGTTACGACCAGCTATTACGCTCTGAAATAGACTGTGTGGGAAACAAACCATGTAAGAGTAGTAAATATAGGTTATAAGATAAGTCTTTATCATGTTCTTTCAGTCTAATCAAATATTTCTCCCCAGCTTGACTCCCAAACTCACCCAACACATTCCAACCAGCTACCAGTTTCTGGAGTAGGCAGTGTAAATTAAGCAGTCTTTGTCCGTCATGTTTTCAGCCTCCTCAAACATTCCTTTAAAGTGAGGTTTAAAGGAACTTAAATGCAATGCCCTCAGTTAACCTTGCACAGTGTTCCATATACGCAAATCCACAGTCGTCTGGTCTGCCCGCTCAGCTTCCCGCATCAGACAAGAGGTCCCCACGCTGTCCTCCGGGCAAAGCGCCCAATGTGGATGCCATGTCCCCCTTCTTCATATCCAAATCCCAATGGAGCCTGTCCGCTTCCTCGGGTGCAGTGAATGTGAGCATTCTCCCTCCGTGGTTTACCCTCAGAGTTGCCGGATAAATAAGACAGTTTGGGATTCATTAGCATGCAGCTTACGCTGCACTCCTATAAACTCCTGGCGCCGTTGGATCCTGGTATCTCAGACACCTGAGAATCAGCATGCACGTTGTTGCACCCTTGCCGTAGATTCTGTGTGCCCTGTCAATTTCGATGGTAGCCCCGTTCCGTAAGGAGGGGGTCCATTTTGGCAACTGTTTTTGCAAAAATCCAACTGGGTCATCTTTTTTGCTGCCCTGTTTCAGTCCAATGCACACGTTATTTCTTCTCGATCTGTCTTCCAGTTCAGCCAACTTCAACTCAAATTTTCTCTGGTCATCAATGCAGGCATTCACCATGTTTCTCAGCTGTCCTTTGCCTTGTCTAGTCGTTGTAATAGATCTCTTACTGTAGTTCCCTGCCTCTCCAGCTCTTTCCTGATGTGTTGAAGTGAGGTGTCAATTTCTGCTAACGCTTCCTTCACTGCAATGCGGACCGCTGATTGAAGCCCGCTTTGTTGCTTTTCCAGGACTCTGGTCATAGCCTCCTCCATACGTAGGTCCTCGTTAGCATCAGAAACCAAGGACTTTAGTTGTTAGTCCAATTTCAGTTTTTTCTTTTTGTTAGGTGTAATAGATTGTAGCTAAATTCTTCCGCCAAACTGTTAACAATACATTTTCTTAAGTACAATCTACGCCCTGGTAGTTTGTCTAGAACAACAACTTGGGCAGCCATCTCAGCTGAGGTGTTTCATAAATCATCTCTTACATACATTTGAGAATGTCACAACATAAGCTACCAACTGTAAGGACAGCAGGTTTGGAACAGATGGACGCTCATATTGTGTGGCGGCTGCGGATCAGGTGGTAGAGCGGTTGCGTACCAATCGGTAAGTTGGTGGTCTGATCCCTGGCCCTGCAGTCCCATATCAAAGTGTCCTTGGGCAAGACACTAAACCCCGAATTGCTCCCGATGCTGCGCCATCGGACTGTAAATGTGTGGGAATGTTTACCTAATGAGCAGGTGGCACCTTGTATAGCAGCCTAGCAGCCAGCCACAGTGTATGAATGGTGTGCAGTGGCGCCGGATTCTATTTCATAGTATGTACAAAAACCGCCCACCCACTGAAGCGGTTTACTGCGCCAGAAATCAGCTGTTTTTATAATATTTAATGTGGGGAGATATGAATAACGTGATTTCTCTGTGTGCTATGTAAACATCATATCCCAAATATGATCAAAAACAGGATAAGCCTCATAACCACAATATTCATGTTAACACACGATTCTAACAACATGCTAGCTCTGTCCGTGGTTTTAGTAATACTCAGGGTCCAGGACAGGACACGATAATGTCATTTTTTTGTGTGTGGTGATTATGAATTTTGAAGCAATGTATTTCAATGGGAAGCATATTTCCTGATCACAGAACGATGACGGTAGCAAGTATTATTGATAAGGCAAAAGTCCGCACAGGGAGGTTGGTCGGGGTGGTGGATGATGCAAACAACACAGGACTTTCACCCCGGAGACCAGAGATCGCGTCTCGTGTTTTGCAGTTCCTTTCCTCGTTATTCTCTTCCTAACCACAACCGCTCCGTTGTTGTGTGCCCCTGCACCCGGGGATCGCGTCCCGCGAGTGGCGGCCCGTCCTGTTGTTGTCGCTGGCGTGTGGCGTTTCGTTTCCCCGTTGTTGTGTGCCCCTGCGCCTGGGGATGCGCCCGGGGATCGCTATATACAGCTTTGATATTATTGGTATTTTTAGCCCAATAACAGCTGTTTTAATCAACATTCATTCACATTTGTGAAAGATGAGCAATAGATTGTGGCTGTGTGATGTGCTTCAGTCTGACTACATATCACTTTGTTCATGTTTTTTTATTGTAAGTGTGACAGGATGAGGTTTTTCCCCTCCCTCTTACCTGCGCGGATCAGCATACCATAAGGGCCAGTACTCCCCGGCGTGTTCTTCAATCCACTGATGCTGGATTCTGGTAAAAATATTGTGGATATAGCCTATGAGTGCTGGATGCAGAGCATTCTGGACTGATTGGTGTTGGAGCGGATATAGCTCTCCTGGAGTGAGAGGCTAAGGGTTGGAAAAATTCAGATAACTGTAGAAAAGGATTGTTTTATATCAATGCTGGATATTAACTGTTGTATCTCTTGCATGGTGTGATTTTGGTTAATTTTGTTTGGCTTTTCTTTTTTTTTATTACACATGGTGGTTTATTGATTTGAATTGTTTTCTTTATTATTTTTCTAATATCACTTATTTTCTTAACAGAAAAGATTTATATTTTAAAACCTAATTAAATAAAATTGTATATTTTTATAATTACTTTATTGTCTCTGACGCCTGATTTTGAGAACCAATGTGTAATCTCCCCTCTTAAATGGCTTGTTGCCTGTTTGTGGGTTTTTGGCTTCAGCATGGTCCTTTGTTGCCCTGTCCTTAAGATTCTTCCACCGCAATTTGATTTGGTCTGTGGTCCTCCTCTGGCCAGACCCTATGGCATTCACATTTTCTGTGATTAAAGTCCAAACATCATTTTTCTTTTTGTTGGTATCCTTAGCGGAATTAAAACTTCCCACTATTGTTCCATAATGGCACCGAACACCCTCTAGTAGTGCATTGGTTTCAGCAGCAGTGAAGTTACAGCTTCTTGAGTCCATGGTTCCGTTGCTTTACTATAGTGAACATTGTTCATCAATTATAGGCCTTGGGTCCAATTGCCTCAATTGAACACAAGCCCAAACCAATCAGTTGTAATAGGTGTGTTTGAAACGACCAACTACACAGCCATATAAATCAGCCTTTCTCAGAGGATTCACAGAGAGACAGTGACATGGCAGGTGTTGTCCACCGCCACCACCACTTTGCCAGGAGAGGATACCGTCAAAGGGTGTATGTTGAACGTACCAAGCCACTGGAGCAATACACCACGGAGGAGCTGTGTGTCCGGTTTCGCTTTGGGAAGGCTGATTGTTCTGGTCGAGAAATGTAAATGTGAATTTAAGTATTCTGAGCCTGTTTTGTTAGGCTGTTGTGCATCATTGTTGGTGCAAGAGCGTTGCCTAATGGCGGAAATGGGTAGTGCATTTTGTGACGGTTACTGTTGTTAACTAGTGGATGAGTTTAGTTCCCACACGTGTCATGGTGAAATACTGCTGTACGGCTGTTCTATATATATATATATATATGTCGGATCCTTGGAGTAGCACGTCCGTAAGTGTTCTTTTGGTTGTTGTATGCAGATATCATAATTAACACTTATGTGATAATATAATAGTTATTAAGCGTTAACGTAGCTCATTCTTTTTCCGTGTGTAAGTTATGCTAGCGCTAGCTGCGTGTGTATGCACAGGCTAATATGTGTGTGAATGAAAATGTGAAAGGAATATTTGGCTATTTAGTAATTATATTTCTGTTTGTATTCCTTAGTTTTACAAAAAAGAAAACTGCTTGGACTGAACTCTTCAATTCAACTTAAGAAGACGTCAAACCAGCTTCATTAATTTTCCTTGTTCGCTATCTGCCTAAGCATTGTTAGGACACAACTGCTAGGACAGAATACTGATATAGAATACCTTGTGAACCTTCTCTGGCCAAAACTTCAACACAGAACCCAAAGGAGTCACAGTCTGTCTGTGGAAGACCAGATCCTCATTGCTCTCCGATTTTATGCATGTGGGACTTTCTATCAAGTTGTTGGTGACTATATGGGAGTGGTGAAATCCGCTGTGTGTGATGTGGTGAGAGATGTGTCAATCGCACTGGACAGCCTGGTCAATGAATTAGTTTCTTTTCCAAAGGACAACCAGATTGCCCAGGCCAAGCACAACTTTTTTCTTTTGGGGAATATGCCGAATACTATTGGAGCAATCGACTGCACACATGTGCATATACAAGCACCTCGTGAGAATGAATGGGAGTTTATAAACAGAAAGGGGAGGCACAGCATCAATGTCCAACTTGTGTGTGATGCTGACCTCATCATCACCAACTGCGTTGTCAAGTGGCCAGGGTCTGTCCATGATGCACGCATCCTGAGGGAGATCGCGCTATATAGAGACCTCCAAACCAACCGACCGGATGGCATAATATTAGGAGACAGTGCCTACCCACTCCTACCGTGGCTGATGACTCCTTTTCTAACAGCAAATACACCGGCGCAGGCACGCTTCAACACAGCTCATTGCAGAGCAAGATGTGCAATTGAGCGTTTAAATGGAGTTCTTAAGAGGCGCTTTGCATGCCTTAACTACCTGAGAGCGGAACCACAGAAAGCATGCAACATAACCCTTGCCTGTATTGTCCTGCACAACATCGCTACTAAGCGCAATGTCCCTCTCTGTGCTGAAATGATGCACCTGAGCCCCTTGGAGACCCTAACCAACCTCCTGCATTCTGCCAGAACGAGCAAACAGGACGTGCAACAAGGGACGCAATAGTTAGACACTATTTCTGATTTGGATTTGTTTTGGATTTCAAAAATCGGTTATTGCCATTCTTTGCATTTTTTTGGTTATTCTGTAATCATTGCATGCATCACTTATAAATATTCTAAAAACTAAAATATTTTCGATTGGGATGAATATATATATCAATTAGTGACAGAATAAAATGTATTGTTTTTGGTCAATTTTGACAGCTGTTTGGGGGATTATTTTATGAGGCCAAACTCTTTCTACTTTGCTGTAGGCCTATACTGAAAGGCTGAATACGTTAAAGCCTACCTAATCACTGTAGCCTGACGGATGAACAAATAAAATTAAAACCTTATGAATGAATAGGATATCTTGTAAGATACTGCATGATCCAAATATAGTATTATTTGATACATTTTTAAAGTTTTCATTACATTTTGGGCATGAAATCCACACTGAATCCACCCTTCTGATGGGATCAGTTTAATGGAGATTTTTTGGATCAAAGTGATCCAAATCCTACAAAAAAGTTCTGAAAAACCCAAACTAAAGGTTTGATCCGGATCAAAACCAAGATTGGATTACGTGATCTAATCCGATTATGTAATCCGTTTTTTTTTTTAGAAAAACCCATTTTCAAGATTTGATCCAATCCGTTATCCAAAATCCTAGTGGATTACTTTTGAAAAACCGTTCCCAGATGTGAGGAATACTGCTAGATGCTGCCATACTGGACCATAACCTGAAGACAGAAATATGTCCTAATGCTGATATCCTGAACATAAGTTGAATTTAAAGAGCTCGTTTTGATCAGCCAAAGCAAAAGTATTACTGTTTTTACTTAAGTAAGTTACCCGGAAGAAATAAGGACCAAATAAACATTAAGTTTCAGTTTTGCTATCTTGATCACCCACTCTATCTCTGTATTTGTTTCTTGTCATTTCCTCTGTTAACTGGCCTTAGCTGCACCTACTGTGTATCCTTTGTCACATTAATGTGTGCAAACAGCAACAATGCAATATGCACAAATAAAGCAAGGCCGAAAATCTTGAATTTCAAATTATATATGAAAAAATGTGTTATACTGCAATATTTAGCAACCATGAAATGTCTTTTCTACAATCACAATGCCTGTGTGGGACTAAATACTGTATATCTTAATCAAAGATACAATATGCATTAAAGCTGCAACCAGCGATGTACAGGCTCTCACACCTCTCTGCACATTGGGGATATCGGTGGTATGACGGTACATACTGCCAGTAAAAGAGGTGGGGCAAACCTTTACAAATGAAAAAAGGAACTCTGTGCTGAGCACAATGGTGCATCACACAAGTGTCTATGACAAATGGTTCATTAGTTATGAAAGGGGGCGGGGATAAGGTATATGGGGCGGGGAAACCCTCACCAATGAAAAGGAACTCTGTGCTGAGTGAAATGAGGCCTCACACAGGCCTGAGTTATGAAGGGCTAAAACGTTGGGGGTGGGGCAGACCAGCAACAATTAAAAAGGAACTCTCTGCCGGGCGCAATGATATACACCGTTCACATGTACATGGTTATTTTGAAAAAATTATACATTTGCCTTCATTTGTGCCCTTCGTTTACACGCAAACCGAGAACTCGTCTCTGAAAACAATTCTCTCTGAAAACGATTCTTGAGTGGAGATTTTGGAAAACTTTGTTTGCACATTTGCATGTAAACTGAGACAAACAGAGGTTTAAGCAGCTGAGGAAGTGAGGAAGAGAAGAGAGAGGAAGTGATTCGTTGCTGTTGTTGCTTTTTTCGGGATTCTGATTGGCTAATGTTGGCTTGAGCTTCTCGTTACACTGCCACCTACAGGTTTGGCATGCTCTTGACGGCACTGACGGCATATATACACGGGTACGTGTAAACGAACACTTTTCTGAAAATTGACAGCTGGGCACAAAAAATGTCATTTAATGTCCATTTATGAAAATAGCCGGCCACGTGTAAACATAGCAATAACGATAACGGTTCATGAGTTATGAATGGGGTGTGGCTTAAGTACCAGGGCGTGGCTACAGTATAGGAGATGGCTTAATATCTAGTGTAGACCACACATTGTACATTTCATGTAAATCGGAATCTAACTTCCTGTTGCCAGCAGGTGGCGCTATGAGTCAATATTGGCAAGTAGATGTCCGGAGGCCTGGACTCTTACCAAGCAGAAATTTCAGGAAATTTTGCGCAGATTTGACAATGTACATTCACAGACACAACAAATTCCTGGTCCATGACAAAACGCTCAAAATGGCCACTGTGCCACGGCCGCATCATTTGACGGAAACTCGAAAAAACTGAAAGTTAAAGGAGGGGGCTTCAACTTTGAAAATTTGTAGGGGGCGCTAGCGAGCCATTTTGGCACGCCTATTTACAAAAGCCTGGTGCTAAAGGCAATAAGTTTGCTGATCCATCTAGGGGTCCGGGATTAACCCCCCTGGCCCTGGTTTCTGCGCCTGGCAGAAATCGAGCCAGCACAGCGGGCATCTGAAGGTCTGTGGTCCACCCTGGCAAAGTATGGTTAGTCTCCCAGTGGCGGGGAATACAACTAACCCCTTATCCCCGGTTCTGAAAACATCCGAGAGGAGACACTAACATGTAAAATGGTTTCATTTGCTAATGTTAGCTCGCTTTCTCGCTAACCAGTCAGCTATCATCACAAATGACATGACATCAAATGAAAAGACATTACTAAACATAACATGAATAAAACTTAATTTAACTAATACATTAACTCATTAACTAAATGGTGGTTGTTGATGAATGGGGACAACTCCCATGATCCCACACAACTTCAGAACCTTATCCCAAAAAATGTAAACCTCAATTGAAACCTCTAGCAGCAGAATATTATATATAGTACTTTAAGGACTTACTTTTTTTGTGGCATTTTCAACCTTTAATCATGGGACAGCATAGATATGAAAGGGGAGAAAGAGGGGGAAGACATGCATTAAATTGCCGCAGGTCAATTCGAACCCTGGACCTCTGCATCAAGGAATAAACTCTATGGGCGCATGATCTACCAACTGAGCTATCCAGGTGCTCTTAAAGGAGAACTCCGGGCAATTTTTACGTTAATCTTGATTGCTATATGTATATGAGTACTGTCGATAGCAAAAAAAACGAGCCGAATCGGTGCTAGCAATACGGAGCTTCTGCAGCTAATGCCGAGAGCTCCCACTCAGCTAAAATTAGGTCGAGCAGACAGTCCAAAACATTGCAAGCCAGCAATACTGACTCAATGACTCCCACAACCTGGATCAGTTTAGTTAGTGACTGAGAATAACCTGAATCCTTAAAAGGAATCGAGTTTGCCAGGCCTAGCATTTGGAATTTGGCCATCGCCATTTTGGTTTTTTGAAATAGTTCTCCCAGGACAAGGAAACAGGGCATATCTTTCTGGCCAATATGTATCAACTTACCACAACTTGAGGGACTGTGAATGACGACTGACGGACCGACACACAAATGCATGCACGCACAAAAACACACACACACACACACACACACACACACACACACTGTTGATTGGCTCTCATATCATGCCGGCTGGGTAGCACACTGCCATGAGTCAAATGTCTGATTACTCCACATTTTGATAGTGATATTTTGTGATTAAATTCTGATTCTGCTACGTTGTCTGTCAGGTAAATGTAGTAATACAATGTCTTCCTCTGATGTAGAAGTACACTGTAAGTCAGTAGTAGGCTATAGAGTGTAGTTGCATATTTAGTGGTTTGGGCTCCTTCTTTAAGTAATTGTGGGGTAAAATTTGGTTCTGGAAAATGCTACAAGCAGCAATACCACAGGCCAAGCAACAGCCCGTTCCAAACAGGCATATTTTGAACGGGCACTGTACTAGTACCTTAAATGCGCCATGAAAAGAAGTTGTTGTAACTTTAATGTATATTGCCCAATCTGCCCCAAATCTGTCATGCATGATGAGAGTCCATTCCTGAGCACATCCACACGCCATTATTGACGTATATTAATAGTGCCACTTACTGTCAACAGGAAGTTACAGTCACCATAGTTTGATGTGTACCTAATAGCAAGTTGACTAGATTCACAAAAGAAAAGCATTAAGACCTTGATAATGCTTTGTTGTGAAGATTGTGAGTCTGCGTTAAAGGGCGTGGCTGTGGCGGCACGGCCAATTTCAATGTTGCCCAATGAAACATGAAGTTGTTGTAACTCGAAGGTACATTGTAGCCTCGTGAGACCGTCCTGATCTCGCGAGCTCCAGTTTTCCACTCGCAGATCAGTCTGGCATCTTGAGGCAGAGAAAATTTGGAGCCGTTAGCCAAATGACCGGGCCAATCAGCGTTGGTTTTGAGGTGGGTTAGGTGGTGATAGACAGATGGTTTATCCAATCAGCTAACCAGTATTTTCAGACAGCGGTAGCCGCTCACTAATGCTTTTTTTCTCTTGGATCCTTCTTTTGGAATATGGTCCGTGAACCTGAAATGGTGCCTTTTATTCCTAAATTCTCGTTACACAAACGGCAAATATCCTTTACCGACATGTTTGCATGCTGAGCTAACGAGCTATGCTTTGCCTGCAGCAGCAGGGGCGGGCTTGTGGTTGTATTTTCATACGCTTCGTTGATCTGATTGGTTGATTTGGCCCGTCTATCACCAACATAGGTGATAGACAGATGGTTCATCCAATCAGCTAACCAGTATTTCCACCCCTTCCCAAAAGTTCTCCAACGGAAAGTTCCCAGATGGATATGCCGAGCAAATGCGAAGCAATCCATCTGGCGGAGTCAGGTTAGGTACATTGTCCAATCTGCCCCAAATTTGTTATGCATGATAACAGTATAAGCCTGAAGACATCTACATGGGTTTTGGTCTTGGATGTGGTAAATTGGCTCAAAAGCGCCCCCTACAATATTTCAAAGACATAACCCCTGTCGTTTCACCTAGATGTATGAAATGTTGTAGGCATATGTATCATGACCAGCCTCCTAGAGCCATTCAATGCATCGAGAAGTCAGCCATTTTGAACAAAAAATTAATTTTATCTGACTTTTTTGAGCATTTGCAGGCATTGTACTTTAAGAACTCCTCCCACAGATCTAACCCAATTGACTTCAAAATCGGTCAGCAAAATCAAAAGACCCCTGCATCCCCTGTCAATACTGGTACAAAATAACGGCCTCCAAAACATGAAATTCAGCCAAATGAGCCCCCACTTGTCACAAACCGGTGCCGCACGGCCATGACAAAAAATGAGATGCACTCAACAAAGCCAATTAACAAATAATTTATTAGTTTAAATCATAAGGCAAAAATAAACTTAAACTAATAATGGGATGTGTAATCAATGAGTTCAGTAAGATGAGTGGGTGCATGTATGTATGTATGTGTAGTGTTGTATGGTGCAGCAAAACAAACCAAAAAGCAACCAAGGCCAGGATGATGGTGTGTCAGCGAGGAGGAAGCACAACTTAGCTTAACTGTTTTCCTTGCAATTGTGAGATTAATCTTTCTCTTTCTTCCTGATATTTAGGACAGTGTAGAATAACATGCTCTATAGACTCTGGACTATCACAGAATACACAGTTGCCATCAGCATGCTTCTTCATTATTAACAAAGTATTATTTAATCTTGTGTGTCCATACCTCATTCTTGAAAATACATCCTCCTCGCTTCTGTTCATATTTCTGCTCTTTCCCACTTTATTCTGGATATTATAGAACTGTCTTCCAGTCTGCCCATTGTCCCATAATGTTTGCCATTTACCCTTAACTATGTTTTTAACCATACTTTTTTTCTGCTTTGCTATAATTGACCTCAATATTTATGCTAGAATTTCCAGCTGCTTGCTTAGCACATTTATCTGCTAACTCATTTCCTACAACTCCTATATGAGCTGAGTCATCTCGGTTCCTGACTGTAACAGATTATTTGCAACTATCTGGTCTTGATTTTGACTGAAAAGTTTTGACGCTAATCAAAGCTGAACTGGAGTCTGAAGCAATTACTGCCTTCCTTGGCCTATTGACTACCACCCATAGTAGAGCTAGCCACACAGCGACCAACTCCGCTGTGTAAACTGCTAAATCATCACTGATTCTTTTACCTATTTTAACTTTTAATTTTGGGATGACATAAGCAACCCCCATTATTTTATCAGTCCGTTTAGATGCATCCGTATATATAGTTATATCCTCTTTATACCTCTCCATTAAATAGCTCTACACCCTATATTTGTCCATGCCAATTCCTTGCTTTTCTTCTAACAACCCCAAATCAATGGACACTTCTTTAAAAACCCATGGTGGAGCAGCTGGGAAAGGTACAGTAGGGCTTAAATCATTAAACCCCATTTCATTTACCTTATCATTGATCACCCAACCAAAACTTCTCACTTGAGCATTTCCACACTCTTGGCATTGCTTCAAAACTGATTGACTCATATGCTTTTCATTATGATCCCTCAAGTTTGCCTAATACACAAGGGCTAGCTGATCTCTTCTAAAGGTGCAGAGGCATTTCTCCCATCTCCACCTGGATAGCTGTCACGGGTGTAGTTTTTAACGCACCACAGTAATGTGGCAAATACTGTATCTGAAGTCTCAGCCTTGGTGCAAAATTACAGCCACTAGAGCCAGTCCCACAATGAGCTTTCCTTAGTATGTGCCATTTCTGCGTCTGTAGCTATTGAGGAGGAGAGAGGGGGGGCAAGGTGGAGAGTGGGGGTGTGGCCTTGACCAACTGCCACTTTGCTCGTTTGAAAGCCATGATGTCTCTCTCTCATGGGTGGGCTAAATTCTCTGGGCAGGCAAAGCAGAGAAAGGGGAGGTAACCTTGCTCCTTATGACCTCATAAGGAGCAAGATTCCAGATCGTCCCATCTGAGCTTTAATTTTCTCAAAAGGCAGAGCAGGATACCCAGGGCTCGGTTTACACCTATCACCATTTCTAGCCACTGGGGGACCATAAGCAGGCTGGGGGAATGCATATTAATGTTAAAAAACCTCATAAAGTGAAATTTTCATGCCATGGGACCTTTAACGCTTGATTTTGGATCACATCCAACTTACTCAGCAATGTTTTGGTTGCAGACCCATATATTAAGCTTCCATAATCTAATACCGACCTGATCAATCCTATGTAAATTGTTCTTAGAGCAGGTCTACTTGCTCCCCACTCCACTCTACACTTAGAATTTTCTTGCATTTATCAATTATTTTTGTATATGCACTGCCCATGTTAATCTTTGATCAAACCATATGCCCAGGTATTTAAAGGAGTTAACCCTTTCCAATTCATTAGCAGACAATTTCACTTTTATATCCTTTTATATATTTTCTTTCTTGGTTTTATCAATTGAGATTCTAAAACCCCATCTAATGGACCATTTATCCACTACATCAACTGTTTGTTGTATCTTATTCACCACAAATTCAACATTTCTCTCTCTTTTCCATAAAGCACCTCATCTGCAAACAATGCCACATCCACAAGATTCTCCACTTCCTTAAAAATGTAATTTATCATAATGGAGAACAATAAAGGACTGATAATACTCCCTTGCGGGATACCATTTTCTACCTGATACAACTCACTTGTCACCCCATTTATCTTCACCATTATTGTTCTGACAAGAATTCCTTAACCCAGGTGAACACTCTTCCCTTGATTCCCATATGATTTAACTTAATTAAAAGGCCTTCCTTCCACATCATGTCGTACACTTTCTCAATATCAAAAAAGACAGCCACAACTGATTCCTTATTCACTTTGAGCTCATCTTATGGCATCCTCTAAATATACTAAAGGATCCATGGTACCTCTGCCTCTTCTAAAACCACTCTGATAATTTTCTATCAATCCTTTAGTCTCAACTGTATATATAAGCCTGTCATTTATTATCCTTTCCATTGTTTTCCCCATTTGAGATGTTAGTGCTATTGGTCTGTAGTTTCTAGGAATCTGTGGATCTTTCCCATGTTTTCAATAGGGATAATTATAGATTATTTCCATACTCTTGGAATTATTCCTTCTGTCCAGACCTTATTGTAAAAACACAATAACACTTACTTTCCTTTGTCAGTTATGTTCTCCAGCATAGAATAACAAATACCATCCCCCCCAGAGAAGATTTACGTAACTTTATTAGCATTATTGAGTTCAGTTATTGTGAATAAGTCATTAAAAACCCCTCCTATCACATCTACATTCTCAAATTCATGTTGATATTTTCAACTGTTTCTGCTCTTGCGCACTTTACATGTTGTCTAAGATTTTGAGTACTATGTACCTTACTAAATGTTTTTGCCATTATCTCTGCTTTGCCAATACTACTAGTGATTATATCTTGTTGTTGTCAATCAATCCAGGATGACCATATTCTTTTCCACTCCCTTTCATTTACTTTATCATGCCCCAAACTCTCGCCACTGGAGTTGTTCTTCCTATAGAGTCACAGAACCTTCTCCAACAACCATTCTTAGCAACCCTTATGGTTTACAACTGCTTGAGAGTTCTTAAAGTCAATTAGGTTTTGGAAATTGTGTGTTCTTTTCAAAACTCTAAAAGCTTTGTTCCTATCTTTTACCACCATGGTACTATTTTACTTAGATTTTTAGGTTTGGATTTAGGAATGGCTAAACTTGCAGCACTGATTATGCCAACACTAATATCTTTATTTATACTGACAGAATTTCATCACTATTCTCTCTAAATTTGTCCCAATCTGCTTTCTCTAAAATCCATCTCTCATTTTTGACTTCATGCTCAATTGTAACTTCCATTCCTACCTGAATTGTAATAGGGAAGTGATCACTACCTATAACATTGTCCTTTAATACCTCCCACTCACACTTGTCTGCTAATGTTATTGTAGCTAATGTGAGGTCTATTGCTGATTCTGTTCCCCTAACAACATCCATTCTAGTACATGAACCATCGGCGGAGCGGGAGGGGGTGGCTAATTGGGCTTAAGCCCCGAATGTTTTGTCAAAAGCCCCGAATCTTTTAGGTTTTTTAAAATAACTTCAACTTTGTTTCATTTCCTCTCTGTCTTTCTGACTGGAGCGGCAAAAATGAAACAAAAGCTCTATTACCGACGTGTTTTTTCATGTCACATGGGGGGCGGCACGAGAACTTAAAAAAAAGAAAATCCTCTGCGCCGCGAAGCGTATTTCTGTTTTCTATAATTTCACTGTGTGGGGAATTGGCAGATCAGCGCCCCCAGCAGCTGCAGGCGCCCTGCTTGTTGAGAGAGGTCAACACCCCCCACTTTCACAGTGAAATGGACTAGTCCGTAACAGTGCGCCGCAGCGCAAAAGATAAACACAAAGTGACAGGAGAACTGGGAAGTACACAGAGACGGAGAAAGACCATGAGAAAGACGAGTCTAAAACTCTTTTATGTCAATGGTCTAAACGCCAAAATGAAACAAAGTTAGCCTACCCAAGCGGCTCAAATAAAAGAAAAAAGCGAAAAGACATGTTTTCGGCAGTAGCAGGACCTCCATCAGCTCCCGTGGCTGATGATAGTGGTGCTGGTGTTGGCTACAGTGACATGCACAGTGAGGAGGAGACTCAGGAGGAGAGGGACAGAGATGAGGGAGTGAGGCTACATCCTGCGGTAAGCACAGCTCCCCTTAAAACAAGGTAATAAAACTGAGTGGTGGACAAACTGTTGATGATAACACTACAACAATAAAAGACGTAGGCATGCTTTACTGTTTGATTGCATTAGTAGCCTATATAAACGTTGCACATCATGCAAACATCCTTATCGAGAATTAATGCTTTTCTATCTGCATTGACAGACAAAAACTCATGATAGACATCTTCAAATTAAAGCCTAGGGCCTCTTGAAATTATTTATATATTAATAGAGCTTGTTTTATGATTTATTATGAGTATACAGTTTTAGTGTATTAATAAATGGCACTTTGTTGAAGTATTTAATATGTCAACTCTAACTAATTCTTGCTTACTCATTACATGGCGTTAGTAGTTTTAGGAGTTGGTATACATATTGAGGGGAGCGCAAGAACGGGTACAGCTTTATCAATACTAGTTAAACAGTTTTACAGTTTTATTCCCAACATGTATATATTTTCAATTATTTGTTCTTATATTCTATCCTATTATTATTTCATGTATATTGTAGCCTATTTCATTTATATTCTGTGTGTCTGATATTGTGCTGCTGCATAGTATTCTTTTGGGATCTATATCTATCTATCTATCTATCTATCTATCTATCTATCTATTTATTTATTTATTTGTGATCTTATGTGGTGGGCCGGTCTGGCCCAAAATGCCAGGGCAAATCTTTGGTCCCAGTCCGTCCCTGTCAGTCACTTTGGCTCAAGCAGAGAGGAGCTTTTCCAAACTAAAGTTGATCAAGTCATACCTGAGGTGACCATGTCCCAGGAACGGCTCACTGGCCTTGCTATCATCAATATCAATCACCCAATAGGGGAGCAGATTACATACGATGATATCATTGATGATTTTGCATCAAGGAAGGCCAGAAAGGTCAGGTTTTAGTTGTAGTTTGGGTTTTCTGTTCTTAGTACTATAGTGTAATAATTACATTATCTTTAATGTGCCACTTGTAAAACCGAAACACACAGCTTGTATCAAATGCTAAGTTATCTCAGGGCATGTTTTACAGCTAATCTTGGCACATTAGTGGGATAAGAAGAGAGAATAATTGAGAAATATAGTGATAAAGAAGATCAGAAAGACATGAGAAAGTTTATTTAAATAGTCAGATAAAGGTTGCCTCTTTTTAGTTGCCAAGGGTGAAAATGAGTCATCCTTAACATTTTTGGTGTTTTGGATTCACTACAGCTGGAGAACAATTAAATACAAAATAGATTGTAGGCTCTATTGGGTGATTTGTTTTTTTGTTTTTTACTGAGTAACTATCATCATTTTCCTAGATAGTGTATAGAATTTTTCTATTATCTCAAACAGCCTGAAAAAAAGTGCTTTTAGCTGACGTAATTGGGAAAAAAATCTCCACCGGGGGAGCATGCCCCCAGACCCCCCTAGGTTTGGGCTAAGCCCAGAATGTTTATATCGTCTGGCTCCGCCCCTGACCTGAACCATCATTAAGACAAACTTAATCTTCCTCGTCCATAAATTCTAAAATCACATCCCCATTAACATCATTCCTATCGCCCCACAATGTGCTATGTGCATTAAAGTCACCACACCATACCACTCTCCCTTTTGTATCCTTCCAAATTTCTGCCAATTGGCTTAATTCTAATTGCCTACATGGATTATAAAAATGTATTGTTTCTATATTGCCTTCATTTGACCAGACCTCTATTACAGTGAATTCTATATAAGTCCCTCTTTTAATTTCCCTATATTGAATACATATATTGAATGTGGTTCCTAGAGTCTCTAAAAGTAAAATGGGAGCCAGAGCCTTCAGTTATCAGGCTCCTCTCCTGTGGAACCAGCTCCCAGTCTGGGTCCGGGGCAGACACCGTCACCACATTTAAGAGTAAACTTAAAACTCTCCTCTTTGATAAAGCTTATAGTTAGGGAGTGAGGAGTTGCAGCATCCGCCTAACCAGGCCCACCTGCTTTTCGTCATAGTCGTCAGATTCATCTACCATATAATCAATGATACAATCAAAGTAGAGGGAGACAGGCCAGTACAGCCCGATCCGGTTGGGGAGAGTTCTAGCCCGACCAGGCTCCTCTCCTTAACCTGTCTCTCTTAATTATGCTGTTATAGTTTTAGACTGCCGGGGGACTTCCTTTGACACACTGAGCTTCTCTCTCCTCTCTCTTTCCATCTGTGCTCTTCCATGTTCCAGAAATGCTTGTTACTAACCTAGCTCTGGGGAGCTTATTCCCCGGAGTCCATAGGTTTTCTTTTCGCCCAGCATGTTTCCTTGGATTAGGGTGGCCCCTAAATCATGGTTGCAGCCTGTCGCCGTGGTCCTGCTGCGCACCCTGCTATGCCCTGTTACAACTGCTACGCTCTGCAGTGCCCTGCTACGTCCTACTACACCCTGCAGTGCTCTGCTATGTCCTGTGATGCCCTGCTATACCCTGCTACATCCTGTGACACTCTGCAGTGCCCTGCTATGCCATGAACTACTACAACTATTATTTCTAATCACTGATCCATTATCTTTATTGTGACTATTATTGCCACTGTTCATCACACCCCCAACCACCTACCAAGAGCCTGGGTGTGGTCTAGACCTACTCTATCTGTAAAGTGTCTTGAGAGAACTCTTGTTATGAATTGATACTATAAATAAAATTGAATTGAATACCTTTTTGTATGAAAAAAGTTTGTTATGACTCCCCCACCTTTTCCAGTTTCTGTATCTCTCCTTATTGAGGAATATCCTTTAATAATAAAATCCAATTTGGGAATCAACCAAGTTTCCTGTATACAAATAACATTGTGTTTTACACAGTGTTGGGAACGTTACTTTAAAAAAGTAATTAGTTATAGTTACTCACTACTTGTTCAAAAAAGTAACTGAGTTAGTAACTGAATTACTCTATAATAAAAGTAACTTGTTACCAGGGAAAGTAACTATTTGCGTTACTTTAAAAAAAAAAAAAAATGTCAAAGAATTTTGATTTTTTTTAGCAGTTTTCACAAGTCAGTTGAAATGAGTAGAACAGACAGGTGTTTAACGTACATAACTTTCGATATTTATTGCACGTCGACAGACAGCAAGAGATTTATCCTGCACTTCAAGTATTATCTTTGTAAGAAAAGTAAACAGTTACACCATATAAACTTACTGTATATGACACTGCCTGTCATACGGTTGACTTCAGCCTGTGTCATAGGTTTTTGTTGTGAGGCAGAAAGATCTAGTTTTTGCTGCTTGGAGGACTTTGCTCCGAGTCCTTCTTTGCTAGCGGATAGCGAGCTATCATCTGTGGTGGAGGTATCGCTGGTTTTGGCCACTAGCTTTGTAGATGCGTGTGTCGTTGTGAGATGCTTCATTAAATTAGAGTTGCTTATAACGGATGTCGACAAAGTCTTCGCTCCTGAACATAATGTACACATGCACGTTCTTGCCTTTGACCACAATTAATTTGAAGTAGTGCATATCTCCACCTTGAAAATGCCAACTTTTCATCGGATTGCTCCTGACTCGCAATGTCTGCCTAATCGGTTTAGCTGTTGTGTGTGTGGCGCGTGTACTGGCATGTGTGTAAAACACTGGTTCTGATTGGCTACCATGAAACACGACTCTGCCTTAGCCAATCATAAACGCTTACCTCGTTATTAACCCACTTCCTCAGTAGCTGTTAGCAAGGGATGCGTTCGGATTACACAGTTTATTCAATCAATGCATAGTAATGCACCGCATTTAACGTCCAGTAACGTTAACGGCGTTGTAACGACGGGAAAAGTAATTAGTTAGATTACCCCGTTACTGAAAAAATAATGCCGTTACCTAACGCCGTTCTTTTAAACGGCGTTATTCCAAACACTGGTTTTACACGTAGATTATCAACATAGTTTTTAAATTCCTGCCCATTCGCTATTAAGCTCCTAGCATTCCATTGCAATATTATCAAGACCATTAACCTGAGCCAACCCATACTTGCGATTGTTGTACATCTTCATGAAAGTGTCTCTGACTGATTCCCACAACAACTCTTTCACACCCAAGACATTCTCAGCCGATTTGACTATAATTTTAATTCTCTCTGTTCAGCTTGTAGCCTGTGCTGAGCAATTGACGATCTCAGCCATAAACAACACTAAGTTACTTTAAGATACAATCAATGTTTCCTCTTTAATTTTGTCAAAATTTGTGCACTGTCTCCCCTCTTTAACAACTGAGACTGCACCTACCACTGCCCTGTCTTTGTTGCTTCTGCATAAGATAGCCCTTGAGTAACTTTGAGCCGCTGTACTTCCTGCATTCTCTTGTTCACTTCACATCCTCTGTAAGCTGCGCTGTGTTCCCCCCCACAATTACTGCATTTTAACTTTGTATCCTTATCACATTCCTCATACTCATGCTCTCCACTGCACTTACTGCATCTTTACACACTGCAGCTGTCCAAACTTTTGGCACTTAAAACATCAAAGTGGTGGTGGAATATACATCTTGACTTCATAACTCATACCTTCCTAGAAACTTCCTGAATACCCTTTCAGGAAGTTTCTCTTCTTCAAATGTTAGCACAATTGAGAGGCTATCGGTTATAACTCCATCTTGTCTCGTTTTGTCGGTTTGCTTCCTTTACCTTGGCATTAGTTATGCTTCCTTTGTCATCATCCACTGATTCCCTTAACGGGATCCCTGAAATTAATCCCCTTACACGTTTCTTGTCAAACACCACTGAACACTTGACTCCTTTACCATTTATTTTATTAACTTTGATTGCATTTCTTTGCTGTTCTTCATCCTTACATGTCATCAGTAGACATCCATTTCTCAGCTTTTTAGCGCTCCTTACCTCACCAAACTCCTTATGTAGTGCTTTGGTTAGTTGTATTGGACTCCACTCGTCAAATGTAGATCCCTCACGAACCAATTTCAAAAACAATTTGTACTCTGCTTTACTCCTTTCCACTACATTACATCTTTCCTCCTTATCACTAGACTTTTTTTTATCCTTTTTTTCCGCTTTTTACCCCTAGCTGCCATCCATGGTCCACAACTCCCGCTTTCTTCCATTCCCTCACATTAATTTCCTGAAACATCACTTCCCCTTGCAATCTCCTGACCCTACCCAGTCTAGTTGCCACCAACCACCTCCACAACACTTCCTCCACTCGTCTCATCCATCCGACTGCCGTATTCTTCCTCTTCCAGGAAGCACAACTTAATCCAAAAGGCCTTTTTAAAAGGTCACTAGCTCATAGAGCACAGGTTTTGCCAATGAAACAAATGAGCCCAGGATCTTCCACTCTACTAATGACACCCTCTGCCACGCCCACCTGCAGTACCTGCAGGGAAAGCAGCCACACAAACAAAGTAACATAGCGAGGGTCGTCACAGTCTGGTACACACATTTATGACCTAATGAGTGTACCAGATCCACCTCAAATGTGTTCAGAAAGCCTTAAGACCTTGATGATGCGTCATTTAGAACAATTAAATTTTTTTGTTGAAGGTCGTTGTCGTGGCAGCACGGCAAACTTCAATGTTACATCACAACACAAAAAAGTTGTTGTAACTTTAACATAGGGATGCCATCCATCCATCCATCCATCCATCCATCTTCGTCCGCTTATCCGGTGTCGGGTCGCGGGGGGAGCAGCTCCAGCAGGGGACCCCAAACTTCCCTTTCCCGAGCAACATTAACCAGCTCCGACTGGGGGATCCCGAGGTGTTCCCAGGCCAGGTTGGAGATATAATCCCTCCACCTAGTCCTGGGTCTTCCCCGAGGCCTCCTCCCAGCTGGACGTGCCTGGAACACCTCCCTAGGGAGGCGCCCAGGGGGCATCCTTACCAGATGCCCGAACCACCTCAACTGGCTCCTTTCGACGCAAAGGAGCAGCGGCTCTACTCCGAGCTCCTCACGGATGACTGAGCTTCTCACCCTATCTCTAAGGGAGACGCCAGCCACCCTCCTGAGGAAACCCATTTCAGCCGCTTGTACCCTGGATCTCGTTCTTTCGGTCATGACCCAGCCTTCATGACCATAGGTGAGGGTAGGAACGAAAACTGACCGGTAGATCGAGAGCTTAGCCTTCTGGCTAAGCTCTCTTTTCGTCACAACGGTGCGATAGATTGAATGCAATACCGCACCCGCTGCGCCGATTCTCCGACCAATCTCCCGCTCCATTGTCCCCTCACTCGCGAACAAAACCCCAAGGTATTTGAACTCCTTCACTTGGGGTAAGGACTCATTCCCTACCTGGAGAAGGCATTCCATCGGTTTCCTGCTGAGAACCATGGCCTCAGATTTAGAGGTGCTGATCCTCATCCCAACCGCTTCACACTCGGTTGCGAACCGATCCAGTGAGTGCTGAAGGTCGCAGGCCGATGATGCCATCAGGACCACATCATCTGCAAAGAGCAGCGATGAGATCCCCAGCCCACCAAACTGCAACCCCTCCCCACCCCGACCTACGCCTCGATATCCTGTCCATAAATATTACAAACAGGATTGGTGACAAAGCGCAGCCCTGGCGGAGGCCAACCCTCACCTGAAACGAGTCCGACTTACTACCGAGAACCCGGACACAGCTCTCACTTTGGTCATACAGAGATTGGATGGCCCTGAGTAGAGACCCCCTCACCCCATACTCCCGCAGCACCTCCCACAGTATCTCCCGGGGGACCCGGTCATACGCCTTCTCCAAATCCACATAGGGATGCACCGAACCGAAAACCGAACCCACTGGTTAAGATTCTGCCGAACCCCGAACCAAACCCTACTCCCATTCTTAACACAGTAAACACATTAATGAAGTAAACAACGTCCACAGCAGTGCATTTTTCATTGTATTTTAACTGTAAAAAATAAAAAAGAATAGGCAACATTATGCCTGGCACACAAGTGGGAAAAACTGTTTTTGACAAGGCCTATGTTTACCCTATCTCAAGATCCAACCAATATCCAAAATATTAGCCTTTTAGATTTATAATCCCATAAAGTAGGCTACCCCCACGCTCTATTCACATCGTAGGAAAGTACAGCTCTATTGCCAGATGGGTGACAATGTAGTTTGGCAAACTTTCGCTAACCAGGGTATGATGAAGACATGTTGGGTGGGTGAAATTAGACAGCTACCGTTAGCTAACGAGCGGCAGCCGGCCGTTCGGTCGCTCCGCTCCCGCTGTAGGAAGACTCATTTCCAGAGAGAACGCTGACAGCCTGGGAGAGGCACGGTCTGGTTAACACAAGTTTTTAGCTGTGACTGTCCTTCCTTTGCCGTACCTGAAGTTGCTGCATTTTGGCTGCTGTCTGGAGATTCCTTCATGCACAAGTCGTATTCTTTCGGATGTTTCATATGCAAATGTCTTAACAGCGGCGATGTTGTGTATTGTTTAGGGTCCTCGTCACCACGAGACCAATCTGTATTGCAAATTGAACATGTAGCTCGACTTGAATCGCCTTCTTTTGACTGAAAGTACTGCCAAACAACACTTTTTCTGCTCACAAGTTCCATTTTCACTTTCTCACAGCCTACTGCCGTTGCTAGGTTGCTGCATTGTGTCTAGCTCCAACTACGTCATTACGTCGACCATGTAACTCTACAAAGAGTAGTGAAGTAACAAGATAGTTCAGTCCAAGATGGCGGAGCTGCAGCTCTGTCATTGGTGCGTTTGTTTGCAATGGAACGTTCTGTTGAGTTTCACCTCTTGTTACTTCTATACTCTTTGGCAAGAGCAGAAACTCAACACAACGTTCGCCTTTTTTTCTCGAGTTTCGCCTCTCGTTACTTCTCTTTGGTACCGTTCGGTTCGGTCTAAAAAAATTCTAACATTCGGCAGTACCCGAACTTCGTCAAAAAGCCCAAAGTTCGGCCGAATTCGTTGCATCCCTACTTTAACACACATTGTCTGATCGGCCCCAAATCTTTCACACATGTTAGTCCAGACCTGAAGTGAATCACATGGGTCTCAGATTTGATTATGGTAAATTGGCTCAATAGCGCCCCCTACAACATTTAAAAAAAACTAGCCCTTGCAGTGTGTTTCACCATAGACATATGAGATTTGGTATACAAATGTATCATGTCCAGATTTACAAAAAAGTCTCTTGGAGCCATACCCTTAACCCAACAGTATATCAGCTACATTAATATTAATGTGCAAATTATGGATGATTTTGACCATTTACAGGCTACTTTATTGAACTCCTACAGATTTAACCCGAATTTCTTCATAATTGGTCAGTACAATCTAAAGACCTAAGTAAGTAACCTAAATTGCGAATCTTTTGGAGAAAAAACCCAAATGGATATCAGCTGTATTAAAATTAATTTGGAATTTATGGATGATTTTGACTAATTGCAGGCTACTTTAACGAACTTGTGAAAAAGACCATTACTTTGAGCAGACTGGATTGGCTGTAGCGATTTTATTGAGTTTAGACTTTACCGCAGTTAAATGAAAGTAGGTGAAATTGTAATTAACTGCCCCTACCAGCAGGCAGCAGCATAGCCATGTAATACTGTCAACTTACAGAGGGCATTTGAATGTATGTCTGGTAGTTTCTATGTTAATGTTAATTGTTAGCCCATATGCCTATAACTGGTAAGGATTTAGATATACAGATATACTGAATGCAGTCTGTTTGATTTGGGATTTAAGTTAATGGTTTATTTGTAACTTAGTTCTAGGATCATACACATTATTTACTTTGTACTTATATCATTTCAGAACCACACCTCCATGTAGGCATTAACATACTGTTGGAGAAATGAGCGTGTGTTGATTGTGAGGCAATAAAGGATAATTAATAAGTGACACTTGTCTGGTTCTTATCGGACCGCCTTCAGTGGACTCTGATTCACTACTAACCGGTTACTGGTACATGGGTAGCGCCATCGTGCACCCGTATTTTTAATGGTTCTTCGAGCCGGATCCAGGCCCACTGTTGTTGACGATGTCAGATTATCCAGATGCGCCCACAGAGCGGGTGCAGAGACAGACTGCACTTCCAGCACGTTTGATGGACTACTATATACTGGTCTAGAACCAAGGAGACGCAGTTCACTGCCTACATCAACACACGCTCCAACTGACCAACCAAGGGAGGAAAAGGAGCATGAGAGGAGTAGAGACCACAGTCGCTCATCTTCACCAGTAAGTCAGGAGCGGCACAGCCTATCACAATGGATGTTAGAAGACAGCTGGAATGAGAGGACCAATCTGTTACGAACGGAGAACAGAGTCTTAAAGCTTGAGCAGAAAGCTCTCCTGGAGTCCATGCAGGAATTCCGTCTGCGTAATGAGGATCTACACCTCCAGGCTGAAGTGAGTGCTAGAGCAGCTCAGACGCCAAACTACGCATGAGACCGAGCAGCTTCATCAGCAATTACAACACCTAGGAAGAGTACTCCAACGGTTCCAAAACACTAATGAACCTGCAATTCAGCCTCAGCCGACAGTTCAGCATCAAAGTGATGATGCTGAGATGAGAAAAGGGAATAGGGACTTTCCGTGTGTTGCTCAACAAAGTCCCATATTAGGATCTAATCAGCCTATTCTCGAGAGCCAGCAGGATAGAGTAGATCTACAACTCACCATGGCAGATGGAGGTGGAAGGCATAAGGGTGGACAACGACTCTATGCTCACTCAGGTGCATTTCCTCCAACGGATTACCCTATTGAGCACCGTGAGCATCGTCAATCTCGTTCCCCTGAGTATAGCCACTGCTCCACAGAGCGATGTAAAGCTCATTCCCCTGAGTATTGCCACATGCATCGGAGACATTCACACAGATCGGTGAGGAGTCCCAGCCAGTCACCAAGAAGCAGCCGCGCTCGCTCTCCTGTGAGTCACTACTCCCCAGAGTACTCACATGCCCGCTTGTCTGAGAATTGTTGCACCGCCGAGAAGCCCAAATTCTGTTCCCCTGACCATTACCATACAGAAGGGAGAGGTAATTGGGAAGCCACCAAGCAGCGCTACTCCCCACCAAGACACGGTGGTCCATGATACTATCGCTCTCACTCCCGACACTGCAGCCACAGTCCAGCTGGTGGCCAAGAACGGTCATACACCTACTATACCAGACTTTGTTCATCCAAATCCCCGAGAGTTTGCAAGTCTGAAAGTTGCACTAGACAACATCCTACCACCTGATGCAACAGAAAAGTTCAAGTTCCAAATTATAGTTGATCACCTGAAGCTTGAGGAAGCCCTATTGATTGCTGACTCTTACTCAAACTCACAGCACCCTTTCACAGACACTATGGCTGCTCTTACTGAGCAGTACGGACAGCCTCATCAGTTAGCTCTACAGAGGACTGCAGAGTTAATGGACGCTCCCAGTGTAGCCAGTGGGGATGTAAAGGCCTTCTGCATGTTTGCATTAAAGGTGCATCCCTTGTGAGCATGCTGGAGCAGCTGGGGGGAAAGGGGAAAATGGAGCTGCAGTGTGGGTACCATGTGTCTAGATCGCTAGGGAAGCTACCTCATGACCTGAGAGCCAGTTTCCGTCGTTTTATTCACCCTCATCACACTCCCATTTCCACGCTTTTTGATCTTTTGGACTGGTTAGAGTTTGAGATTCAAGTCCAAGTTGATACTGCCCGATACCAACCAAAGACATCCAGGACTGGACCCGAGCCAGTTCAAGACCTTCACGGAGCTTCTAGAATCAACAGCTTGTGACTTGTGTGAATCAGATGATGGCTCTCTCTGTGCCGATTAATACCAGAAAGCCGAGAACTCTCTGCTGCAACAAGTGTAGCAAGACTGCTTCCCTGAAGAACTGGCCCTGCTGCAGGCAGGAAAACCTGTGCCAAACAGTAGTCGGCTTCTCCTGAGTTAGAAAGAAGCTCACAGCTAATTCGGGTAGGCCGATGTCTGCGTCACACCACCGGACTTGTCAAGCCAGCATCTACCCTATAGTGCTGGACCCTAAGCACATGATTACACACTGACTCCTTCCTCATGGCTTTCAGGCGCTTCATGTCCCGCAGGGGAAAGCCTTTCGAACTGCTATCTGACCAGGCCACCAACTTTAGAGGTGGAGAACGCAAACTAAAGGAGGCCTTCGCAGCCCTAGGACTAGAGATCCAAGCCCAGCTTGCCCCACAGCAAATCAAATTCAAGTTCAACCCACCAAGTGCACTACATTTCGGGGGCTGTTGGGAAAGGGAGATTTGCTCCCTCAAAAATGCTCTGCAAGTCACCCTGGGAGCACAATCCGTTACAGAGGAAGTGTTACGCACGGTGTCGATTAAGATTGAAGGGATTTTGAACTCGAGACCCTTTGGCTACATTTCCTCTGACATAAGAGACCCGGATCCGGTTACCCCTAACTCCCTGCTATTGGGGCGGCCAGATGCCTCCCTTCCCCAGGTTGTCTATCCCGAAACTGAACTGTTGTCCAGGCGCAGATAGAGACACAGCCAACTGCTTGTGGACCATTTCTGGAATTACTTACCAACTCTGACAACCTCTCTGCTGGTGCAGTTGTTGTGGTAGTGGAACCACAGTTACCACGGGCGTTATGGCCTGTCGGACCGATTACCCAGTGCATGGCAGGATCTGATGGTCGGGTCAGGACTGTTAAAGTAGAAGTAGGCAGATGTACCTACTTACGGCCAGTGTCTCAGATTATATGCCTCCCTGTCTTGCCGGACTAAATTGATGATCAGGCCCAAAGTCTCTGGTCTTATTGACTGTACAGATTTCTACACCAAATCTGGGGGCGGCTGTGAAAAAGACCATTCATTTGAGCAGACTGGATTGGTTGTAGCGATACACTCTCTCCCTGTAATCAGTGGCTCGCTCTATCTGGACTAGTAACGTATCGGCATGCGGTAAGGTCATGCTCTGCACCTCAGCTTAGGCACAGTGGTCTTGAGCGAGAGAAAAACACGTTAACGTGAAACGCTATATCACTTATTTTTCTCCCATCATTGGAAGTTTGTGGACACTACTGTGTGCGTGCATCAATAAGTAAGTCTGACATCCTGTAGGTACGGGACGATGTTATGTAGGATTTATAAATGCACGTTAGCAACAGTAGGCTAATTCACGAGGGTGCTATTTCATGTGTAAGCTAATATTTGCGCATCTGTTTATGTGCGCTGCAGGAGTAATGTGTCGGTTTGTTGAATGCGTTGTTCAGTGCAAATATAACTAAGAGTGTAGCTTAATCTCAGTAATGATGATACAATGGGTTATTACCGTCTTCCGTTGGAAGCAAATGTTCCACGGTGCTGTAGTTACGCAGATCACAGAGATTTTATTGAGTGTAGACTTTTTTCACCTGGGTCGAACATTGGGAGAGTTAGCGTAGAGTAGCGTTATCAGCTGAATAGCTTAGCGCAGGGGCTAATGGATCCAGTGATGTATCTCGTTAATGACCCCACTAATAATGCCCGAAATTATACCAAACTTCTACACTAGTACAAATAGGTTATGCACTCATAGAATGATGGAATGGAAAGTTTGTAAGTACACCAGAAGTGTACGTAAATAACACTTGCCTGTTGGCTTCTGCTCTCTGCTGTTGTTGTTGTTGTTGGCTGCTGCCGGCAGTTAGACGAGTGCTTAGGGCCGTCTACAAATTACAACACCGAAAAGAGATGCAACAAAAATATTTATTAATTTAATCATTAAATAAGGTAATGTCTCCAAACTTACCTCAATTATAACTTGTCTCCTGCTAGTTATACTAGCACTTACTTTAAAAAAAAAGTTAAATTAATAAATATTTTTGTTGCATCTCTTTTCTGTGTTGTAATTTGCCCTAAGCACTCTTACGGTAGCAGCAGCAGCAGCAGCAGCAGCAGAGACGAGAAGCCAACAGGCAAGTGTTATTTACATACACTTCTGGTGTAAATAAACTATTTGTACTAGTGTAGAAGTTTGGTATCATTTTGGGCATTATTAGTGGGGTCATTTACGAGATACATCACTGGATCCATTAGCCCCTGCGCTAATAAGCTATTCAGCTGATAACGCTATCAGAAAACCAGGGGAGACTCGTTACGTCCAGGGCCGACGTTTTAAAATGAATAAAGTCAGGGTTAAAATCCTATTTCTGGTGAGCCAATGACTGAACTTGGCTTTCAATCTGGGGTTTATTTCGGACACTGCAAAAAGTTGCAAAAGTATCGGTTTCTGTAGTCTATGAGAAAGTGACCCACTTCTCACTTGATTTATTACCTCAGTTCACATTTTCATGAAGAGTTTATGGTCTCAATCGCTAGTTTTAAGTCTTCTGCAACACAGAATGATGTTCATTTTTTGAATTATGGTCTTGTTGATTTTAAAATTGGCAATAAAGCAGGGGGTGTTTTAGAGTGTGGCTATGAGGTGATTGACAGTTCGCAGCCTGTCAATCACGACAGAGGTTTAGCAAAGCTTATCCAAGGCACGTAAACTTAATTTTGGAGTTTGACCACCCTTTCTTCATAGTGACTGTGACACTTTGGTCACCTAATGTACACTCAAAGGAGTCAGCAGTTCAGTTTTTCCGGTAAGTAACGTTAAAAAAAATTTAAATACTGTTTTTGGTTAGCCAACGTTAGCATCCCAATTAATATCAGTTAGCTAGCTAGATTGCACCTTGCTCACCAAGCTAGCGGGCTAACGTTATGCAGACCGTATAAACAGATTCAAATATATATTTAACGTTACAGTCGTATACAGTAGGTATGCACAATGGTCTTGCCGGTGATCTATTTTTAACTATATGTGGTGTTGTTGCTAATCAATGCGCATGCCTAACCTTAACCCGCAAGCTAACATTACCATTACATGTAATGTGTGATGGTTGGGGCCGGCTGGCTGTGAGTTAATTTTTCTCTGCTGTTAGTATTTTTCTGTTTGCTCTGTCTCTCTCTCCCTGTGTCTCTTTTTGCTTTCCCTCCTCCCCTCCTACCTACTGCCTGCCAGCTGACTACACACACCTGCTGCCAATCAACTATCACTGCTCTCCCGCCACACACACCTGCCAGCCATCTACAATCAAGCACAGTACTTCAACCCCGGCCCAACAGACCATCTCAGCTGAATTGTTGCCTCAGCTTCACTGAGTTCATTTCCACATCCTCCAGATCCAGTCAGCTGGCTTGCATTTGAGTCCGTTCTGTCCACCATAACATAATGGTAGCTAATGTTAGCTTAAAATCAAAGCCTGATATAACGTTATGGTGCAAATTCATATAAACCCTATATTCACACTAGATTAGAATCATTTTGAGACCGTGTGTGATTTAGAAATGACCCCCTCACATCTGAGTTTTGTGTGGCGCATTCGCACAGGACAAGCAGAGACTGCTTTTACTTGAATATACTGAAATATATGTTCCTGCCCGAGAGTTGGGCAACGTTACCCGGAGGCACCCGAAGGACAGGCACATACCCTATCATCCCGGCCGCGGGGCACCCACACAGCATCACCATCACCCTCACCCTTGGACAAAGCCGTGGGGGGAGCGCGATAAAATGTCACACATGAAAAAATATATATATTATTGTAAAGTTACATTAGTGTTCCATCTTGAAAAATCTTCAGTTCTGCAGCCAAATGTATTGTATAAAGCACCAGGTTCAATAATGGAGCGTCACTATGTAAGGTCTTTTCTCAAAAAATTCTAAATACATTATTTCAGACTGTTAATGTACCTAACAAGCATGCTGTTGCAGGAGTTATTAACCAATGTTGTTGGAACTTTCGGTTAAGGGCTAATGGAGTAGACGTGTTCTCTCTTGCTCCCATATCTTTCAGCTTAACACAACATTTTAAGTCATCTTGATCGTTTATTTAGTCTCCAAACTGAACTAAATATACTACGCACGCTATTACTCTGTCTAAACATGGCTTCTAAATCGACTAAGCAGAGCAAAAAAGAAACGAAAACTGACTCTGTGGACGGCACTCCTAGCGAGCTTAACATGGCAGCGATGGTCAAGCTCCTGGAACAACATCGCCAGGCCTTATTGGCCGAATTCAAAACAACCATCTTGACACTCGAAGAGAAGATTGATCGCATTCAGAGCACGTTGTCGGATCACACACATAAAATTACCTCACTCGAATCGAGTGCCAATGATCTAGACGAACGGGTGCGGGCGTTGGAAATGACCTGCGCCACATTGGCAGAATGTAATGCGAAATTACAAGATAAAGCCGAAACAACATTCGGATTGTGGCCTACCGCCTATCTGCCTATCGCTCGAAGGGCCACGTCCTTCAGTTTTCTTTGCGCAAGTCCTCAGACATTCTGGGAGAAGAAACTTTACCCTCTCCGCCGGATATTGACTGGGCACATAGAGCCCTCGTTAGCAGACCAGCGACCGGGAAGAAACCGAGGCCAGTTATCATCCGGTTCCATCGCTACCGTTCCATCGCTACCGTCAAAAAGAGTTGATCATCCGGGAGGCTCGAGCCAAAAGAGGCAAGCTGGCGTACCAAGGCAACCCGGTCGCCATCTAGGAGGATTACGCGCTTGAAGTGGCCACTGAACGCGCTAAATACTGAGCCGTAATGGCAGAACTATATAACCTTGGATATAAACCAACTTTATTTTTTCCTGCACGGCTCTCAATCTGGACCAAAGATGGAGGTAAGAAGATGTTCTCTTCAGTGACGGAGGCCGAGAACTTTGTTGCAGCTGCCCGTTCCTTGGATCATATGCCATAAATACAGCCTAACGGTCAACCAGTCTACGAGGTTAATATTGTGAATATTGCTGTTCTCAGTTTTCTATAGCGGTTAAATTGATGCAAGTTACAGAAACTATTTCCAACTATAAACAAACTGCTTTCCCTTTGTGCTGAAGCCGGGGTATATATATATATATATATATATATATTTTTTATTTTTTTATTTTTTTATTTTCTCAGAGAGTCGGAAATTATAGTAGTTTTTCTAACCGCTCATAGCCGTATATAGTAACTGTCCGGTTGGCTTGACTTGATTATTGCATCGGTTATTCCGTTGAATTACCGTATTTCTGTATGCATGTCTGAACATACGATGCATTGTTATTATTTTTGATATTGTTTTGTTCGACTGTGTTCGACGCGTTCATTTATATAATTACTTATTGATCTTTATTTTACTCTCTGGGAAGAGGTTGAGTGCCATCTTTTATGTTATGTGTGTTTGCAGAGACTAGGCTATTTTTTTTATTTTATTCTTAAGGTTTATGTTTCTTCATACTATTGTTTTGGAAAACCACATTGGTTGCCTCATAGCTGACAAATGCACCTTGAAACGATTACTATTTTTATTTATTTCATTTTGGCATTCTATTTTTATTTATTTTGTTTTATATATGTGTATTGCATATATAAAATTAGTCTTATTCAACTCACACCTCCGGCGGAGCTTTTCGTGCATCCCTGTGGAGGCTGGGGGCATTGAACCCGAGTGGACAATGTTCAAAGTTTCCATTGCTGAAGCTGCGGCGAGGAGCTGTGGTCTTAGGATCTTAGGTGCCTCAAGGGGCGGTAACCCACGAACACCGTGGTGGACACCAGTGGTCAGGGAAGCCGTCCGACTGAAGAAGGAGTCCTTCCGGGATATGTTATCTCGGAGAACTCCGGAGGCAGTTGCAGGGTACCGAAGGGCCCGAAGGGCTGCAGCCTCTGCCGTGAAAGAGGCAAAGCAGCGGGTGTGGGAGAAGTTTGGAGAAGACATGGAGAAGGACTTTCGGTCGGCACCAAAGTGTTTCTGGAAAACTGTTCGCCACCTCAGGAGGGGGCGGGGAACCATCCAAGCTGTGTACAGTAAGGATGGGACACTGTTGACCTCCACTGAGGAGGTAATAGGGCGGTGGAAGGAGCACTTTGAGGAACTCCTGAATCCGACTAATACGCCCTCTATGTTAGAGGCAGAGCTGGAGGATAACGGGGATTGTCGTCGATTTCCCAGGCGGAAGTCACTGATGTAGTCAAACAACTACACAGTGGCAAAGCCCGGGGATTGATGAGATCCGTCCAGAAATGCTCAAGGCTCTGGGTGTGGAGGGGCTGTCCTGGTTGACACGCCTCTTCAACATTGCGTGGAAGTCTGGGACGGTGCCAAAGGAGTGGCAGACTGGGGTGGTGGTTCCTCTTTTTAAAAAGGGGGACCAGAGGGTGTGTGCCAATTATAGGGGTATCACACTTCTCAGCCTCCCTGGTAAAGTCTACTCCAAGGTGCTGGAAAGGAGGGTTCGGCCGATAGTCGAACCTCGGGTTGAGGAGGAACAATGCGGATTCCGTCCTGGTCGTGGAACAACGGACCAGCTCTTCACTCTCGCAAGGATCCTGGAGGGAGCCTGGGAGTATGCCCAACCGGTCTACATGTGTTTTGTGGATTTGGAGAAGGCGTATGACCGGGTCCCCGGGGAGATACTGTGGGAGGTGCTGCGGGAGTATGGGGTGAGGGGGTCTCTACTCAGGGCCATCCAATCTCTGTATGACCAAAGTGAGAGCTGTGTCCGGGTTCTCGGTAGTAAGTCGGACTCGTTTCAGGTGAGGGTTGGCCTCCGCCAGGGCTGCGCTTTGTCACCAATCCTGTTTGTAATATTTATGGACAGGATATCGAGGCGTAGTCGGGGTGGGGAGGGGTTGCAGTTTGGTGGGCTGGGGATCTCATCGCTGCTCTTTGCAGATGATGTGGTCCTGATGGCATCATCGGCCTGCGACCTTCAGCACTCACTGGATCGGTTCGCAACCGAGTGTGAAGCGGTTGGGATGAGGATCAGCACCTCTAAATCGGAGGCCATGGTTCTCAGCAGGAAACCGATGGAATGCCTTCTCCAGGTAGGGAATGAGTCCTTACCCCAAGTGAAGGAGTTCAAGTACCTTGGGGTTTTGTTCGCAGTGAGGGGACAATGGGGCGGGAGATTGGTCGGAGAATCGGGCGCAGCGGGTGCGGTATTGCATTCAATCTATCGCACCGTTGTGACGAAAAGAGAGCTGAGCCAGAAGGCAAAGCTCTCGATCTACCGGTCAGTTTTCGTTCCTACCCTCACCTATGGTCATGAAGGCTGGGTCATGACCGAAAGAACGAGATCCAGGGTACAAGCGGCGAAATGGGTTTCCTCAGGAGGGTGGCTGGCGTCTCACTTAGAGATAGGGTGAGAAGCTCAGTCATCCGTGAGGAGCTCGGAGTAGAGCCGCTGCTCCTTTGCGTCGAAAGGAGCCAGTTGAGGTGGTTCGGGCATCTGGTAAGGATGCCCCCTGGGCGCCTCCCTAGGGAGGTGTTCCAGGCACGTCCAGCTGGGAGGAGGCCTCGGGGAAGACCCAGGACTAGGTGGAGGGATTATATCTCCAACCTGGCCTGGGAACGCCTCGGGATCCCCCAGTCGGAGCTGGTTAATGTTGCTCGGGAAAGGGAAGTTTGGGGTCCCCTGCTGGAGCTGCTCCCCCCGCGACCCGACACCGGATAAGTGGACGAAGATGGATGGATGGATGGATGGATGGATGGAGTCTTATTCAATTTATTTATATTTGTTTTTGTTTGTTGAGGCTCTTCCCTTTTGTATTTCTATGCTATAAAAAGTTGTGTTTTAAAGTTGTTCAAGTTTTATAGGGCTTACTACTGGAACAGGGGAATGAGATCCAGAAGGATAGAATCAGTAGCTGAAGTTGAGACTAAGTGCTCAGGCAAGTTAGTTGTTGAAGGTGAGTGGGGGGTGGTTAGTTGTGGGACGGGGGTGTGTTGGATATATTGGTCTTCCTTTACTTTTTTTTTTCTCCTATATTTGGATCCAGAATGCTTTCTGCCAGTTCAATGCTATACTGTTCCGTTAAACTCACAGAATGGTTAACACCATATTGGTAGGTCACGGAAGCCTGCGCTTAGTGTCATGGAAAACCAAGGGGATGAACAGTGCCGTCAAAACTAGTAAGATTTTAGCGCATTTACGGGATCTTAAGGCAGATATTATGTTTCTACAAGAAACTCACCTACAGACGGTAGATACATTACGTATCAAAAGATCATGGATGGGTCACCTGTTTCATTCCAAATTCTCTCAGAGAGTTTGCGGGGCTGCTATCATTATTCATAAAAGAGTTATGTTTGAACACAATGGCCCTCATTTATCAACCTAACGTAGAAACCAGTGCAGATATGAGCGCAGAAATCATGACAGGCTTCAAGTGGGATTCATGAAAAGTTTGTATCACACCAATCCGAGCGTAAGAATGCTCGTACATTGATAAATGCGGCGGCTGGAAACGATCGTCATTTAAATATCACGCCCCAATATATTCTGGGTTTTGAGGCCTCGCCCCTACAATTTCCGACATGGCGAGACGTAATCCGGCTGAGAAGCGGCACTTTTCAGAGGTGGAGATTGAAACCCTGATACCTCAGGTTCATTTGCACTAACGTGTGTACTATTTGGCAGCCTGAAAACTGGTATTAACCCTTGTATTGTCCTTCGTGTCATGGGAACTTGTTTAGTTTATTCACTTTTGTATTAGACTCGCGGCCTCTGTCCTTCAGGTCCCGGGGACCCTCGCTCATTGTGATTCTATGCATTTGCTACTAGCCTCGCGGCCTCTGTTCTTTGGGTCCCCGGGACCCTGGCTTATTGTGATTCTATGCATTTGCTACTAGCCTCGCGGCCTCTGTTCTTCGGGTCCCGGGGACCCTGGCTTATTCCATGTTATTCCATGTCACACGCTCGCCTCGTCCTTCGGGTACCCGGGACCCTGGCTTATTCCATGTCACACGCTCGCCTTGTCCCCGGGATCCTAGCCTACTATTTGACCGCCTTGCCACGTCAACTACCGCGGTGGCAACTATTTGGCCCTTGGGGTCTCCGGGACCCTCGCCTAGTCAATGACATTTTTGTCTCTCGCTACTGGCCTCGTGGCGGCTTGTGTCCCTCGGGTCCCGGGACCCTTGTTGCATTGGAAAGTTGATGTCCCTGGTTGTTTTTTTTTTTTTTTTTTTTTTTTGTGTGCAGCGTAAAGGCAAAGACGAAGCTCAAACCGCCGCGCGAGCCAAGAGGCTACTGTCTCACGCAGTCCGCGCAGTAGGGCTGTGTGCAGCTCCCACAGACGTATCTCTGGCAGCCACCGCACACGGTGTGTGTCTTGCGGTCCTTTTTCTTTGGACAGAACTGACACCTCTTTCACTTGCTGGGCACTCTTGGCGCTCTCGCCGCTGCTTCTTCCTCCTCGTCTCCTCGCTGGTCCTGTCGGGCTCGCCTGACACCAGTGCCTGACCTTGGCGCGCCTGACCTCGCCGCCACGACTTTGACTTTGACTTTAACGTATGGGTCACAGAGACCCGAAGGCCAGGGCCGCTGTATTGGAGAAATACCACGGAATAACGTATGGGTCACAGAGACCCGAAGGCCAGGGCCGCTGTATTGGAGAAATACCACGGAATAACGTATGGGTCACAGAGACCCGAAGGCCAGGGCCGCTGTATTGGAGAACTACCACGGAATAACGTATGGGTCACAGAGACCCGAAGGCCAGGGCCGCTGTATTGGAGAAATACCACGGAATAGCATTATGGGTCACAGAGACCCGAAGGCCAGGGCCGCTGTATTGGAGAAATACCACGGAATAACGTATGGGTCACAGACACCCGAATGCCAGGGCCGCTGTATTGGAGAACTACCACGGAATAACGTATGGGTCACAGAGAATCAAAGGCCAGGGCCGCGGTAGCAGGGAAATACCACGGAATAACGTGTACCGTGGTTGCAGGGAAATACCACGGAATAACGTTAGGTCACAGAGACCCGAAGCGCAACGCCAGGCCAATACAAAAAGTCAAATAAACTGAACGGGTCCCTGTGACCCAAAGGATAACACAAGGGTTAAAGGCTGTAGAAAGAATGCGGAATGGAAAGAGATCACTGATGCGGTCAACAGTGTTGCCGTAGTAAATCGGACTCCATCTGAAGTTTAGCCTATTTAATTTATACATCCTTGACACATTTTCTATAGTCCTAATAGTAATATACAGGCTTCTATTGCAATATATTAGGCCTACATGTAGGTGTACCTATATTTAAATAAACACACGGTAGCGGAGTTTATGCAGTGTCTTTTATTTTACTTGTGTTCGTCGGAACGAGGCAACAGCTGAGGGAGAGCGCGTGTCCTCCGCCCCCCCATGCTGGACCCTGTCTCCTGACAGCAGAGGGGCTGGAAAAACAAGCCAAAATAACTCTGTCAATGGCAGAAATAAATTATTCACTTGAAAGAGAAACAAAAACCTGAAGAATAAATAAAAATGTTGTGCATCGTCATGTTTCCTGTATTGAATATCATTGCCAAACATAACACTATAGGCTACCTTTTAAAAGTGAGGAATAATATCCTGTCTCCTTCATACAGCCCTCAGTTGGGGCTGTTCGGGACACTGCTCTCTGGGCATCGGGTCATCTGGCTCCATCGCTACATTTATGGCACCGTGTTTTCCTGTGCGATGTTGTGCAGAACCCCACAGGCTAAAACAATGTTGCAGACCCGGCGATAGAGGTCTTCTAAAAGAGCCAGATCTGCCATTGCTGATAAGTGATCAACTGATGACTTCTCCTTCTCCTGTTAAACTGATTATATGCTGCACTGCAAGGCCACGCTGACTCAGAAACTTGCGTACACGAGTTCAGACCAGACGTGAGATTTTATCGCAGCCTACGCTCACGTCCAAATTGATAAATGCCTAGCTTTGCGTAGGAATTGGCGTACGCCCGTCGTACTCCTGTTTTAGGTCGTACGCACGTTTCATAAATGAGGGCCAATGAGTCTATTATAGATCCTAATGACCGTTTTGTTATGGTCTCGGGCAAGCTTCAAAATATACCAGTAATTTTAGCTTCCATATATGCCCCCAACTGGGACAATTATGAGTTTTTTGTTAAGTTTTTTTCAAGCCTACCAAAAGTAGATGAACATCATATAATTAATGGAGGGGATTTTAACTTGGTTCAAGATGTATCCATGGACAGGTCTTCCTCTAAACAGTCTACTCTAACAAAATCAGCTAACGTGGTGCTAAACAACGCCTCTCAACTGGGACTCTCTGACCCTTGGAGGTTTAAAAACCCTCAAGGCAAGGCTTTTTCATTCTTTTCTCATGTTCATCATACATTTTCTAGAATTGATTTCTTTCTGGTAGATAATAAATTGTTACACTGTATTTCTGCGTGCACATATCACACATTAGTGGTCTCTGACCATGCCCCAGTATCTATTGATTTAACTTTGCCAACTAACAGACCGTCGACCCCACCCTGGAGATTCAACTCCTCCGGCCTATCAGATAGCGCATTCAAAGATTTCCTTTCTTCGCAGATTAAGTTTTACTTCGAGCTCAATCAGACTCCAGATATTAGCAGTCACACCTTGTGGGAGGCTTTCAAAGCATTCATTCGTGGCCAGGTAATTTCATATTCTTCAAAAGTAAGGAAAGCCAAAAATCTTAGACTAGCCACATTAGCTGACAAACTGTCTAAGTTAGATGTTTCTTATGCCGCTTCTCCTTCACCTGTCCTCTATGCTAAAAGAGTTCAATTACATTCAGAATTCAACCTTCAGTTTACCGATCTAATAGAGAGACAGCTCAGGCAATGTAGACAGCATTTTTTTGAGCATGGAGATAAGGCTGGTAAGCTCTTGGCCTACCAGGCTTGTTCGGCTAGCACTTCAAGATGGATTTCTGGTATCAGATCCCCAACAGGTGATTTAGTTACGGAACCAGCTGAAATTAACCTGGTTTTCTCAGACTATTATGCTAGACTGTACACTTCAGAAAGCCCTCCCAATAATACTACACATTTAGATCTTCTCAACTCTCTTGAATATCCCACAATAGATGAAAACACCGCTAAAACTCTAGGCGACCCAATTACAGAATATGAGATACAGGTAGCAATTAATTCTATGAAACCGGGGAAATCTCCTGGCCCTGATGGCTTTACTGTTGAGTTTTATAAAGCTTTTGCTCCCCTTTTAATTCCCACTTTAACACAGCTTTTCAATGACTCTTTTAAGGTGGGCTGCCTTCCTCCCACTTTATCCGAGGCCTCTATCTCTTTGCTCCTTCAAAAGGATAAAGACCCTATTTCTTGCAGTAGTTATAGACCAATATCACTTTTAAACGTAGATTTTAAAATTCTGGCTAAAGTTTTATGTTTTTGCCTTGAACGTGTATTACCATGTTTAATTTCTCATGACCAGACAGGGTTCACCCCAGGACGACACTCTTTTTTTCAATACTAGAAGGCTTCTCAACATTCTCTTTTCCCGTCCATCTGACTTGCCCGAAATTATTGTGTCTTTGGATGCTGAGAAGGCCTTCGACAGGGTGGAATGGGGTTACTTGTTTTTTATTTGGAAAAAGTTTGGGTTAGATTCTAATTTTATTTCCTGGATCCGACTTCTTTACTCCTCCCCTATGGCATCTGTTCATACTAATGGCATACGATCACCTTATTTCTCGCTTCAGCGTGGGACGCGACAGGGATGCCCCCTTTCTCCTTTAATTTTTAATCTAGCCATAGAACCTTTAGCTATCTGGCTCCGTAGCCACAATGGCTTCGAGGGAATTTCGCGCCATGGTTTAGTTCACAAGCTCTCTCTTTATGCGGACAACCTTTTATTATATGTCTCAAACCCTGCTGCCTCCATACCCCCAGTTTTAGATATCCTAGACAAATTTAGTCAATTATCTGGCTACAAGATAAATTTACAAAAAAGTGAAGTTTTCTTGGTTAACTCTGAAGCTAAAAAACTTCCACGATCTCTCTTACCCTTCAAGATTGCGCCTGATGGTTTCAGATACCTGGGGGTCTTCTTTACAAATTCATATAATATTCTATTTGCAAAAACTTTTCGACCGCTTGTAGACAAATCGAAACTGGATATGTCTAGGTGGGCCTCTATACCTTTATCCCTTGTAGGTCGTATTAACTTGGTCAAAATGGTTATTCTACCCAAATTTATGTACCTCTTTCAGCACTTACCTATTTGTATTAATAAATCTTTCTTTACTGGCTTTGACAGTCTTTTGCGGTCATTTCTTTGGGGAAATAAACCCGCTCGCCTTAAGAAATCAATTATCCAACTTCCTAAAGCTAAAGGAAGCCTTGCACTTCCCAACTTTCAGCAGTATTACTGGGCCTGTAACATCACCAAGCTTCTTTTTTGGAACAAAGATATCTACTCTGACAGTCCTCCATGGGTGCATACAGAAACATCATCAGTGAAAAGCACTCTCTATTCAGTTGTCTGCTCTCAGCTTCCCTTAGTTGTAAACAAAGTTTCAGATAATCCAGTAGTCACTAGCTCTCTTAAAATTTGGGTCCAATTTAGGAAACATTACGGTTTACATAGACGCTCCACTTATATGCCCATCCTCAATAACTACTTTTTCCCCCCATCTAGTTCAGACCCTGCATTTCGTCTCTGGTCTGGTCTAATGGCCTTCGCAATATTAGTGGCCTTTATGACGAGGGAGTATTTGTCTCTTTCTCTTCCTTATCTAAAAAGTATAACCTACCCAGCCATCACTTATTCCGGTTCTTTCAAATCAGACACTTTGTACAGAAGCAGTTCCCCTACTTTCCCAATTGTCCCCCTGAATCAAAAATGTATCACTTTCTTGCTTTAGATGCCAACCACAGGCATTTAATTTCAGTCTTTTATAACTTAATAAATTCTATTAATTCTGACACTAATGCCACTCTTAAAGATACCTGGGAGCAAGACCTTGGTGTTACTTTTACAGAGGATCTATGGCATAACATCTTGAACCAGGTGCATACCTCTTCCATATGTGTGAGGCATGGCTTAATGCAATGTAAAATACTATTCCGAGTGCACTTAACTAATGCCAAATTGGCAAAAATCTTTCCAGACAAGAGTGATGCCTGCAACCGTTGTAAGCTCTCTCCTGCCAACCATCTACACGTTTTGGACTTGCCCGCAGCTGGTGGCCTATTGGTCTAATGTATTTCAGACGTTTAAAAAAGCTATCAACACTAATATTGACCCTGATCCTATTATAGCCTTATTTGGGGTTTCCCCTTTGCCTGATTTGGCTGCCCGAGATCGTAAAATCATTGCTTTTACTACAATCTTGGCTAGACGGGCCATCATTCTTAAGTGGAGGCATGACATATTTTATTTTATATTTTATGTATAGGATTAAACTGTTAGAATTCGATATTGACATTGCATGTCCATGTATGGTGTTTAGTTTTCATATTTTAAAAATGCCAGTGCAGTAAGGTACATTGATTTAATTATTGAATAAGTTTATTTTTTCTTTGCAAT